>NW_026943822.1:18368768-18611268 GCF_035594765.1 Anolis carolinensis | reverse complement strand
TGCACCCTAAGATTCTGTGGCTCTAGGGCTGTCATATTGTAATAATATCTGTATCTATCTATCTATCTATCTATCTATCTATCTATCTATCTATCTATCTATCTAATATATTATATGCACCCTAAGGTTCTATGGCTGTCATATTGTAATAATATCTCTATCTATCTATCTATCTATCTATCTATCTATCTATCTATCTATCTATCTATCTATCTAATATATTATATGCACCCTAAGGTTCTATGGCTCTAGGGCTGTTTTCATCTGCTTGGACCAAAGAGAGGGAGCTCTTGACAGATGTTGCAGAAGAAGTGGAAGACCCGCTTTGTGATTCACTCCGGCTCCAGCTGCAGTTTCCTTCTGGAGACTTCCTGGCAGATAATTTCCAGGATTCGTCCGGCACTAAAGTCCACAGGATGGATTTTTTGCACAGCTTTGGGCCCTTCTCACTCCTTCCGTAGCGAACTTCAGCATCCCAAGTGGGTGAGACTTCGAGAGTCTCCTCTGGATCTGGACTCTGGTTGTTCTCGGGGAGCTTGAGGCTCTTCCTTATGGAGGCATGGGACTTGGTGGCAGACGTCAAGGCGTCTTGCTTGGCAGAAGAGCCCCGTCCCTTGCTTGACCGCTGTGCCAGGTCCCCAGACGCATCAACAACATCCTTTTTTCTCCCAAGGGTTGTTGAAGGCATGGGAGCAGCTACCAACCCTTCAAGGCGGGACTCATTTCCACTTCCCCAGAAGCTCTTGCCCAGCATATTTTCATTATTCTTAGTGTTGCGAAGTATAGGACTTCTTCCCGAAGACAAAACAGGGCTGCCTCCAGTTGTCTCCTTGCTCTTTGTCTGCTGCTTCCATCTCACTTTGTTAGGCTGGAAAACAAGAGCAAAGGCACGGAATAAGAACAACAAAGACAAAATTTAGAGATGGAACAGAGAGCAAAAGAATGGAAATTCATAAAACAATATCATCTTAATAATGCAAATAAATCTGGGAAATGGATGACAAGACTGCTAAGGAAAAGGAAACAAGGGGCCCGGGCTGTGGCGCAGACGGGAGAGCAAGCCAGCTGCAATTAACTGCAATGAATCACTCTGACCAGGAGGTCATGAGTTCGAGGCCCGCTCGGAGCCTATGTTTGTTTGTCTTTGTTCTATGTTGAAAGGCATTGAATGTTTGCCTGTATGTGTAATGTGATCCGCCCTGAGTCCCCTTTGGGGTGAGAAGGGCGGAATATTAATGCTGTAAATAAATAAATAAATAAATATCCAGATTGGGGAAGAAACATACCGTAAAATACAGTAATCCTATAATATTTATTTATTTATTTATTTATTTACAGCATTTATATTCCGCCCTTCTCACCCAAAAGGGGACTCAGGGCGGATCACATTACACATATAGGCAAACGTTCAATGCCCTTTTAACATAGAACAAAGACAAACAAAAATAGGCTCCGAGCGGGCCTCGAACTCATGACCTCCTGGTCAGAGTGATTCATTGCAGCTGGTTGCAGCTGGCTTGCTCTCCCGCCTGCGCCACATATGTGTTGTTGAAGGCTTTCATGGCCGGGATCACAGGGTTGTTGTATGTCTTTCGGGCTGTGTGGCCATGTTCCAGAAGCATTCTCTCCTGACATTTCGCCCACATCTATGGCAGGCATCCTCAGAGGTTGTGAGGTATGGAGAAACTAGGTAGGCTATTAATATGGCGCAGATGCTCGTGGCCTTTGATTCCTTGAACTTTCTCTGGCTCTGTTCCAACTTTTCATTTTATATTACAGTAGAGTCTCACTTATCCAACACTCACTTATCCAACACTCACTGAATATATTGCACAAGATTTCCCTAGCCTAACATGATAGATTTTAATATATTGGTTTTATGGTTCCCGTCCCCTTGATCTGGTCATGAAAGTGTGATTTATTGTTATAATTGTATTATTTTACTTTGTTTAACAATGTGTATTATGTTGTTATGTGATGTTTGTGTTTGCTTTTATGACTGTAAACTGCCCTGAGTCCCATCCGGGAGATAGGGCGGTATATAAATAAAGTTTTATTATTTATTATTATTATCACTTATCCAACGTTCTGGATTATCCAATGCATTTTTGTAGTCAATGTTTTCAATACATCGTGATATTTTGGTGCTAAATTTGTAAATACAGTCATTACTACTGCATATTGAACTACTTTTTCTGTCAAATTTGTTATATAACATGATGTTTTGGTGCTTAATTGTAAAATCATAACCTAATTTGATGTTCAATAGGCTTTTCCTTAATTCCTCCTTATTATCCAACATATTTGCTTATCCAAGCTTCTGCCAGCCCGTTTACGTTGGATAAGTGAGACTCTACTGTATATCCGTCCTTTCGAATAAAGTCTCTAAGACCTGACCAGTCTGTTTTGACTTTTACGTTTGTTAAATTTTGTATTAGCTGAGTCCTGTTGTGTGTCCCAACATTGCATGAGGCTCCGTTGGTATGCACATGGCAGGGTTTTCCTGTGGAACTCCCTGCCACAGGAAATCAGACTAGCTCCCTCTCTTCTGAGCTGGTAGGCTATTAATATGGCGAAGATCCCTGTGGCCTTTGATTCCTTGAACTTTCGGTATGCACATGACAGGGTTTTCCTGTGGAACTCCCTGCCGCAGGAAATCAGACTAGCTCTCTATTCTGAGCTGGTAGGCTATTAATATGGCATGGATGTTTGTGGCCTTTGATTCCTTTCTCTGGCTCTGTTCCAACTTTTTATTTTATATTACAGTAGAGTCTCACTTATCCAACACTCGCTTATCCAACTTTCTGGATTATCCAGCGCATTTTTGTAGTCAATGTTTTCAATACATCGTGATATTTTGGTGCTAAATTCGTAAATACAGTAATTACTACATAGCATTAATTTGTAATGAACTACTTTTTCTATCAAATTTGTTGTATATAACATGATGTTTTGGTACTTGATTTGTAAAATCATAACCTAATGTGATGTTTAATAGGTTTTTCCTTAATTCCTCCTTATTATCCAACATATTCGCTTATCCAACATTCTGCCGGCCCATTTACGTTGGATAAGCGAGACTCTACTGTATTTGTAAGGAATATTGGTGACTTGTTTTATCTGTGATCAAAGGGCCCGGGCTGTGGCGCAGGATGGAGAGCAAGCCAGCTGCAATTAACTGCAATGAATCACTCTGACCAGGAGGTCGTGAATTCGAGGCCAGCTTGGAGCCTATGTTTGTCTTGTCTTTGTTCTATGTTAAAAGGCATTGAATGTTTGCCTATATGTGTAATGTGATCCGTCCTGAGTCCCCTTCGGGGTGAGAAGGGAGGAATATAAATGCTGTAAATAAATAAATAAGGTCTGGAGACCATGAATCCCTATGAGGAGTGGCTTAAAGAGCTGGGTCTGTTTAGCCCCCTTCGTTCCTTCCTCCGCAATGCTACCTGGCAGCCTCCCCACCCGCGGGGATAATGGGCGATGCGGTGGCGGATAATCTCTTCCTTGTGCCAGTTTTCCTGCCAACGCTCCTGAGCCAGTTCCGACTTCCTTCCTTCCAGACGCTTCAGCAGCTGTTGGTTCTCCCAGTAAATGTGCGCAAGATCCCGGCGGCGCTTCTCGGCATTTAAGCTGCAAGGCGGTCAAGGAGAGCCAGTTATTTATGATATAAAGATTTGATGCATGCATTCCTGCCCGTTCCCCAAAAACTGGGGCTCAAAGCAGCTCAGAACAAGCTCTAATGAGATAAACACACAAAATACAATGAAAGGAAAACCATCAGAATTAATATTATTTTAATGTGTTGTCAAAGGCTGGAATCACTGGGTTGCTGTGAGTTTTCTGGCTGTCTGGCCATGTTCCAGAAGCATTCTCTTCCTGACGTTTTGCCCACACCTATGGCAGGCATCCTCAGAGGTTGTGAGATCTGTTGGAAATTGGGAAAGTGGGGTTTATATATATGTGGAATAATGTCCAGGGTAGGAGAAAGAACTCTTGTCACTTTGAAGCTAGTGTCATAAATATATTATTTATCTATCTATCTATCTATCTATCTATCTATCTATCTATCTATCTATCTATCTATCTATCTATCTATCTATCTATCTGTGGACATTCCCCAGGTATATAGACCCCACTTGCCTAGTTTCCAAATAGAAAACTCACAGCAACCCAAATATTATTTTACTGATTCAACTATTAAAATTACTAATATCTAAAGCCACAGCTTACTAATTCATTAGATTTATTACTATTTTGAGTGATGCTATTGAGTGTCAATAACCTATTCAAGGGCAATGCAACCTGATTTACAACTGTTTTCTAAATTTTTGTAATACCGTATATACTCACACTTACATTGAAGAAGATGAAAATACAGTAGAGTCTCACTTATCCAAGCCTCGCTTATCCAAGCCTCTGGATAATCAAAGCCATTTTTGTAGTCAATGTTTTCAATATATCATGATATTTTGGTGCTAAATTCGTAAATACAGTTATTACAACATAACATTACTGCGTATTGAACTACTTTTTCTGTCAAATATGTTGTATAACATGAAGTTTTGGTGCTTAATTTGTAAAATCATAACCTAATTTGATGTTTAATAGGCTTCTTATTATCCAAGGCTTCTTATTAATAGGATCTTATTATCCAACATATTCGCTTATCCAAGCTTCTGCCGGCTCGTTTAGCTTGGATAAGTGAGACTCTACTGTAATGACTTAATCATATCTTAAATTACAGTTTGATGTAAAGATTAAAAAACATTTAAACTACTGATGCCTCAATTAATGTGATTTTATTGGTATCTCGGCTTATACTGGAGTCAATGTTTTCCCAGTTTTTGGGGGGTAAAATCAAGTGCCTCGGCTTATATTTGGGTCGGCTTATATTCAAGTATATACGGATACTAGTATTTACAGACCTGCGAATACAGTAGGCATTCCAATTGTCTATTCGTCCCTGAGACTGTTTGATTCCCCTCAACTTGGCCGAATGCAAAAGATTCTCCCGATGCCAAAGTGCTTGGCGCTCCTTTTCCAGCTGAAATGTAGGAAATTGATTATATAATCATTATATATGGATACGGACATGTCTCTTAGACCCATACATTGCACTCAGTTTCCAGTAACAAGGTTATTTCTAATCAGCACAGCTCCCACTTCCGCAGATGCTTTGTGATTAGCGCATCGTTTGCACATTTTAGATGAACCCTGGGATTACTTCAGGTGCATCTATACTACAGAACGAATGAAGTTTGACTAGGTGCTGGGGAATACTGGGAGTTGTAGTTTCACAAGACAGCTGAATTCTTGGGCAGAGAAACTCTGTGCTGACTGCGTACCGCTAGTGAAGAGAGCTGTATACTTAGAGAGGCCTTGCTGTTTTTGAGGCCTGTTTGCTGCTGAGAAAAGAGAGAGAAGAACCAGGTCTGTATTCTTCTTTGAAGCGGATTTGTGGACTGAGAAAAGACTACAGTAGAGTCTCACTTATCCAAGACTCACTTATCCAACGTTCTGGATTATCCAAGGCATTTTTGTAGTCAATGTTTTCAATATACAGTAGAGTCTCACTTATCCAACATTCGCGTATCCAACGTTCTGGATTATCCAACGCATTTTTGTAGTCAATGTTTTCAATACATCGTGATATTTTGGTGCTAAATTTGTAAATACAGTAATTACTACGTAGCATTACTGCGTATTAAACTACTTTTTCTGTCATATTTGTTGTATAACATGATGTTTTGGTGCTTAATTTGTAAAATCATAACCTAATTTGATGTTTAATAGGCTTTTCCTTACTCCCTCCTTATTATCCAAGACATTTGCTTATCCAAGGTTCTGCCGGCCTGTTTAGCTTGGATAAGTGAGACTCTACTGTTTTTATGACTGCGGACTTCTGTAAGTGATCAGAGGGATTCATTGTAAATACAGTAGTCTCTCACTTATCCAACGTTGTGGATTATCCAATGCATTTTTGTAGTCAATGATTTCAATGCATTGTGATATTTTGGTGCTAAATTCGTAAATACAATAATTACTACATAGCATTAATGTGTAATGAACTACTTTTTCTGACAAATTTGTTGTATAACATGATGTTTTGGTGCTTAATTTGTAAAATCTTAACCTTTTTTGTTGTTTAATAGGCTTTTTCTTAATCTCTCCTCATTATCCAACATATTCGCTTATCAAATGTTCTGCCGGCCCATTTATGTTGGATAAGTGAGACTCTACTGTACTACCATTTTTGATCTTTTGGAATCAGTAAAGTCCTTGTGTTTTTGTTCTGCAAACCTGAGTGGCCTGTTATTGTTCTGCGGGTGACTCTGGATCATTTATCATTATCATTATCAATCTGTCACAAACCTTACCTGCATTTTCTTCAAATTCACCTGTAAATGGAAAGGCGTTGGTGTTGTTTTTGTGCTCACAACAGGCACAGCTAGTTCCACCTACAAGAAAGAGACAAATCAATGAATTAATTTTAAAAAGCCTATAGGTAGAAGTAATGGTAAGCGTGAACAGAAAATGCCGATGTTTTTGAATATTTACATAAAGCTCAAATTTAAGATAAGACTGATCCAATCATTATTCTCATCTTCTTCAATGTCAATGTGCTTATGTATCCTTTTAATAATAATAATAGAGTAAAATAATACATGTAATAATAATAAACACAGGAAAATAATACAAGTAATAATAAATAGAGTAAAATAATAAATGCAATAATAATAAGATCAGAGTGAAATAATAAATGTATTAATAATAATAAAAAATAGAGTAAAATAAATGTAATAGTAGCAACAATAATAGAGAAAAATAATAAATGTAAGTAAAGGTAAAGGTTTTCCCCTGACGTTAAGTCCAGTCATTTCTGACTCTGGGGGTTGGTGCTCATCTCCATTTCTAAGCCGAAGAGCCGGCGTTGTCCATAGACACCTCCAAGGTCATGTGGCCAATGGCATGACTGCATGGAGCGCCGTTACCTTCCCGCCGGAGCGGTACCTATTGATCTACTCACATTGGCATGTTTTCGAACTGCTAGGTTGGCCGGAGCTGGGGCTAACAGCAGGAGCTCACTCCGCTCCGAAAAAAATAGAGTAAAATAAATGTAATAGTAGCAACAATAATTAAGAAAAATAATAAATGTACCATATATACATGCTTATGTATTCTTTTAATAATAATAGAGTAAAATAATACATGTAATAATAATAATAAATACAGGAAAATAATACATGTAATAATACAGTAAAATAATAAATGCAATAATAATAAGATCAGAGTGAAATAATAAATGTATTAATAATAATAAAAAATAGAGTAGAATAAATGTAATAGTAGCAACAATAACAGAGAAAAATAACAAATGTAATAATACCAATAACAATAGAGAAAAATAATAAATGTACCATATATACTCGAGTATAAGCTGACCCAAAATATAAGCCAACCAGGACCCTCACCAGAGTATAAGCCGAGGGGGGCTTTTTCAGTCTTAAAAAAAGGGCTGAAAAACTAGGCTTATATTCGAGTATATACAGTACCTCTTTTATTGCGGCATCCCGAATCATAGTTGGATGAGACCCCAAGGGCCATCTAGTCCAACCCCATTCTGCCATACAGGAAAAGCACAATTAAATCAGCCCTGACAGATGGCCATCTAGTCTCTGTTTAAAAACCTCAGCGGGATTAAGAGTTTTGATCATACCTTTATGCGATGGTTCTTGTAATCGGCCTCGTCCCATTTCTCCTGCAGATACCGGTTGGCCGTGGGTAGGAGCGGCTGGTAAACTCGGTGCATGTCTGATACAAACACTCTGGGTTGTTGTTACCTGGTTTTGCACCAAAGGCAAATGGCTAAAGCAGCCCAGCTGGGAAGATACAGAAAGCCCCCCTGGGTCCTAACCTCCACCTCTTTCTGAGAGGGCTGCGTTGGGGCTTCAAAGGGATGATCCCTGTACAAGCCACGGGTAGATCCCAGGCATTTATTGTTTTTCACATTATAGTCATGGATAGGCTGGCCCTATAATTGTGCTGGCACTGAATGCTGGTTTGTGATCCCACCAGTTCTTTGCTGCTGGGAGGTGGTATTTGAGGCATAAGTTCCAATGAATCATTTGGGCCACATAGTTGTGCCTCTGTTTGTAGTCTGTCTGTGCGATTTTCTTACAGCAGCTGAGGATATGATCAATGGTTTCATCGGTTTCCTTGCACAGTCTGCATTTTGGGTCATCAGCTGATTTTTCGATCTTGGCCTGAATTGCATTTGTTCTGATGGCTTGCTCCTGGGCTGCAAGGATCAGGCCTTCTGTCTCCTTCTTCAGGGTCCCATTTATTATTATTATTATTATCATTATTATTGACACAACGACGTTGTATGACACAGCAAACAAGATAGACATGCTGGATTTCATATCACAAAATCACAAGTCGAACACTTCCCAAGTGTCTAGGACTGCGTGATGTATTTTTGGATGATGCATGCAGATCCCAGCAGGCTGCCCTATTGCAGTTGGAAGATCGTAATTTTGTCAATGTCTATTGTTTCCAAATGCCGGCTGAGATCTTTTGGCACGGCACCCAATGTGCCCATCACCACCGGGACCACCTGTACTGGTTTCTGCCAGAGTCTTTGAAGTTCAATCTTGAGGTCCTGATAGCGGCTGAGTTTTTCCTGTTGTTTTTCATCAATGCGACTGTCACCTGGGATGGCAACATCAATTATCGAAACCTTGTTCTTTTCCACAACTGTGATGTCTGGTGTGTTGTGTTCCAGAACTTTGTCAGTCTGGATTCGGAAGTCCCACAGTATCTTTGCGTGTTCATTTTCCATGACCTTTGCAGGTTTGTGATCCCACCAGTTCTTTACTGCTGGGAGGTGGTACTTGAGGCATAAGTTCCAATGGATCATATTATTATTATTATTATTATTATTATTATTATTATTATTATTATTATTATTATTATTATTATTATGGGGCAGGGATTCTCATTCCTTGTCTGGAAGAAGCTGTGCATTGACTATTACAGCAAAACAAAGCTTTTAAGCAGAAGTATATTGGCTTACCGACTGCAAGATTGTTTTGCTATGTTATTATTATGCTGCTGAATTTATACAGAGCAAAGGGATTGAATACTTGATCTCACCAAGACAGCAAAACGCGATCGTCGTGTTCTGAACTAGTGCAAAATGAAACGCCTGTTTGAGAAGACGATATGCACAAAAGTCTTTTCTTGGCTTGTTCTCTGCAGAATGATTCTGCAGCTCAGGTTTCCTTCCCTTGGGAGCGTTCTCGTCCCTATCCTGGGCCTATATTGCATTTCATTCATTATTCACAAGCTTTTCAAATGGAAATGCGATGATGCTCTGTTTGCTGCTCTAATTGAGTCAAAAAACTGCGCCTCTTCAAAACCTGACACGGGTAGCACAAGGCCTGGGATGAATTGCTTGTCCTTAATTCGCAAACGCTTTCAACAATATTATTAACATTTCAAAATGCCAGGGAGGCTATTTTTGGGTAACACAGCCTATCTCTTGCCGCTTTCGTGAGTTACCAAATTTTTGCAATTTTTTATGTCCGATGCAGTGAGTTAATTTAAGACAATTCGTCACATTCTCTTAAGACTTTAATATAAAGGATCCAAATGCCTTTAACAGATCTCTTTTGGTGGTCCCTCCATACAGGAAAGGTGGAAATCTCTCAATTTGAATGGCTTTGGCTCTAGGCAAGAGGAAATGTCTTTATTTCATCCAGTAGAGTTAATTTGATACAAATTAGAATATTTTTCATGTCAGGAGTGACGAGAAACTGCAAGTTGCGTCTGGTGTGAGAGAATTGGCTGTCTGCAAGGACGCTGCTCAGAGGATACTCAAATGTTTGATGTTTTACCATCTTGTAGGCGTCTGTCATTTCCCCACAGCTAGAGCTGACAGATGGGAGCTCACCCCACTCTTCGGATTGGAACCGCCAACCTTTTGGTCAGCAGTCCTGCCAGCACAAGGGCTTAACCCATTGCACCACATGGGCTCCACAAGTTAGAATGCTTAATTAATTTATTGGTGTGGATTCTCCAGATGATATATTTACCGTATATACTCGAGTATAAGCCGACCCGAATATAAGCCGAGGCACCTAATTTTACCACAAAAAAATTGGGAAAACATTGGCTCCAGTATAAGCCGAGATACCAATAAAATTACATTAATTGAGACATCAGTAATTTAAATGTTTTTGAATCTTTACATCAAAGTGTAATTTAAGATATGACTCTTCAACTCTGATTAAATCATTATTTTCATCTTCTTCAATGTAAATGTGCTTAGGTATCCTTTTAATAATAATAGAGTGAAATAATAAATGTAATAATAATAATAAATGCAGTAAAATAATAAATGTAATAACAGAGTAAAATAATAAATGCATTAATAATAATAAGAATAAAGTAAATGTAAAAGTAACAACAATAATAGAGTGAAAAAATAAATGTAATAATAATAATAAGGTAAAGGTAAAGGTTTCCCCTGATCTTAAGTCCAGTCATGTCTGACTCTGGGGGTTGGTGCTCATCTCCATTTCTAAGTCAAAGAGCCGGCGTTGTCCGTAGACACCTCCAAGGTCATGTGGCCAATGGCATGACTGCATGGAGCGCCGTTACCTTCCCGCCGGAGCGGTACCTATTCATCTACTCACATTTGCATGTTTTCGAACTGCTAGGTTGGCAGGAGCTGGTGCTAACAGCGGGTGCTCATTCCACTCCCGGGATTTGAACCTGGGACCTTTTGGTCCGCAAGTGCAGCAGCTCAGTGCTTTAATGCACTGTAATAATAATAAATGCAGTAAAATAATAAATGTATTAATAATAATAAAAATACAGTAAAATAAATCTAAAAGTAACAACAATAAGAGTAAAATAATAAAGAACCTTAAATGATTCTAATGCACTTTATCTATTTATGAATTTGTTACTCATAATGTGCACCTTTGCTTATCCACTATTGCAACCTCATTGTTTTTAATTTGATGTTTTAATTCTTTGTTGTGTTTTTTCGCCTATTGTGTATATTTTATTATTGGTTTTTGTTGTTGTCCTTTGATGTTTCATATTTTATCATCGCTTGTATTTTGATTTTGCTGTAAGCTGCCCCGAGTCCCCTTCGGGAGACATGGAGGCGGGATATAAATAAACTTATTATTATTATTACAGTAGAGTCTCACTTATCCAACACTCGCTTATCCAACATTCTGGATTATTCAACGCATTTTTGTAGTCAATGTTTTCAATACATTGTGATATTTTGGTGCTAAATTCGTAAATACAGTAATTACTACATAGCATTACTGCATATTGAACTACTTTTTATGTCAAATTTCTTGTATAACATTATATTTTTGTGCTTAATTTGTAAAATCATAACCTAATTTGATGTTTAGTAGGCTTTTCCTTAATGCCTCCTTATTATCCAACATATTCGCTTATTCAACATTTTGCTGGCCCGTTTATGTTGGATAAGTGAGACTCTACTGTATTATTATTAAATGTAATAATAATAAGCAATAGAGTAAAATAATAAATGTAACAATACCAATAGTAGTAGAGAAAAATAATAAATATACCATATATACTTGAGTATAAGCCGACCTGAATATAAGCCCACCAGGACCCTCACCCAAGTATAAGGCTTGGGCTGTGGCGCAGGCTGGAGAGCAGCTGCAATGAATCACTCTGACCAGGAGGTCATGAGTTCGAGGCCCGCTCGGAGCCTATGTTTGTTTGTCTTTGTTCTATGCTAAAAGGCATTGAATGTTTGCCTATACGTGTAATGTTAGAATGCTTAATTAATTTATTGATGTGGATTCTCCAGATGATATATTTACCGTATATACTCGAGTATAAGCCGACCCAAATATAAGCCGAGGCACCTAATTTTACCACAAAAAACTGGGAAAACATTGGCTCCAGTATAAGCTAAGATACCAATAAAATTACATTAATTGAGGCATCAGTTTAAATGTTTTTGAATCTTTACATCAAACTGTAATTTAAGATATGACTGTTCAACTCTGATTAAATCACTATTTTCATCTTTTTCAATGTAAATGTGCTTAGGTATCCTTTTAATAGTAATAGAGTGAAATAATAAATGTAATAATAATAATAATAAATGCAGTAAAATAATAAATGTAATAATAAATGGAGTAAAATAATAAATGTATTATTAATAATAAAAATAGAGTAAAGTAAATATATGTGTAATGTGATCCGCCTTGAGTCCCATTCGGGGTGAGAAGGGCGGAATATAAATGCTGTAAATAAATAAAACAAATAAATAAGCCGAGGAGGTTTTTTTAGTCCTAAAAAAAGGCTGAAAAACTAAGCTTATACTCGAGTATATACAGTATAATGTTTATGTTGTGCTATGCTAAATATATAATATATTGTATGTACATATAACTAGTAAGTTGCCCTGAGTCCACTTCGGGGTGAGAAGGGCGGGATATAAATGTCGCTAATAAATAAATACATAAATAAACAATTGAACCGAGGGCATCCAATGCTTGAGAAAGACAGGCTCAAAGAGAAGAAGCAAGAGCTCTGCTGCAACGTGTTTTATTATGTGCCAAGAACTACATCACAGCTTACTCCACACATCCGTAGGAGAGTGCAGTCTTGCCTGCATATACTACAATGAGGTAGAGACTTCACATACTGGTTCACAAAACCCCACAAAGAGCAGCTGGAATATGCAACATCAGCTCAGCAGGAAGAAGGGAGAACATATGACACTGGTTCTTTGGCACACAGCTTCTAATAAAGAGGGGGGAAAGAAATAAAACAAAATCAAAACTTCAACTCCCGGCACAATCTGCGGGCCGCGCTCCTCCTTCGCACATCTCTCTCTCTTCTCGACAGGGAAAAAAAAGGGTTTCTAGGAACCCTGAAAGCACAGCCCTCGAATCAGCTCAGTTATAAAAAAGAAAATTGAAGTCTTGTGACTTTGTGATTAAAAACCTGTTATCAAGCCCCCCTTTGAAGTGCAACTTAAAGTGCAACAAACTATATACAGCAGCTCAGAGATCGTTTATCCGGTCCGGTTTCAAAATCCGAAAATCCTGTCCTTCTGGGTTGCAAATACTGCTTATTCACAACTTGAGAAACTTTTTTTTTTTTTTTGGTTAAACTAACAGCTCCCAGACACAAGTTGCAATGATGTTAAAAGCTGCCAGGAAAGAAAAAAATCTAGTCTCCAACGACTTAAAAACCGTTTTTTTTTCAAGAGTGTAAAAAGGAACTGGTAAAAATCCTGGAGCGTAAAATAGGAAATATGATTTGGTTTAAGTGAAGAACAAAGTCTCCTTGTTGTTACAGTAAAAAACGCCAGCTGAACATTTGATTTGCTCCGTTCAGATGGGGGGGTTTAAATGAATGGAAAGGCACTGTATGGCAACTGCAAAAAAACCGAGCCAATGAGACCTGCATTATTACCACCAGTATTGCAAGGAATGTAAAAAAAGGGCCCTCGATAAATAAGAAACTGAAGCGAAGGCATCCGCATTCAACACCTTCTCAACGCAAGGCCCCTTCATGCTTCTCGTCAGCAACAAGGGACCCAAGTCTGGGAACCGCAGAATCCCCTCCCGAACCCCCCCCCCCTCAAACAACCCCCCCCCCCCCGACAAAAAATCCACTGTGCATTAAAAAGTGCAGAAAAACAAATAAAGACCAGCAAGTGCAAACGTGAAGGCAAGAATCCCCGATAGTCCTTCCAAGACGGGCACCTCCCAGGCATTGGCGTGACCCCGGGAAGCTTGCCAGGCCCCTCTTCCTCTCCTCTCGCTCGCTCTCCCTCCCTGTGGCAGGTGGACCCAAGGCAGCCGCGCCGGGCTCTAGCTGGCGTCCCGGTTCTTCTGGTTGCGCATCAGCGGGCGGTGGTGGTGCAGGACCTCCATGGAATGTTTCCAGTGCCAGCAGGAGCGGCAGAAGTACTTGAAGCAGATCTGCCCCGAGGGAGAGGCAAGAGACGTCGGAAACAGCAAAATCCCTCAAGCCTTGTTCACTTCTTAATGTATACATTTGCTATGTGTATGTGGATTTCACTGCTCATTTCTTAATGTAGACATTTGCTATGTGTATGTGGATTTGCCAGTTCGACTGGACCTCTTTGGTGTGGTAGGGGTTATAGATATGTGATTGTACTGAGCATGTTCAGACACAAGACTCCATTTTGTAGTCAGTCTGCTCAACACCTGATTGGAGGTGGATGTGTCTGCTTTACACCTCAGTGGAGGTGGATGCATGTCTGAGTCGCACCTCAGTGGAGGTGGAGGCATGTGACAGGCCGGTAGCCGGGGGGGGGGGGGGTAGGGGTTCAACCCCCCCCCTCCCCCGAAATTTTTCAGATTAAAAAAGAAAACCTGGTTTACTCGTGAATTTTAACCAAATCTATGAGACGCAAAAGAGTCCCTCCAGGCACTATCTCAAGCAGATATTGACAGGCCTGTAGCCCGTGTGTGTGTGTGTGTTATGGGTTCAACCCCCTCCGAAATTTGCAAAACCCCCCCCCCGAAATTTTTTTCTGGCTACGGCCCTGCGTTGCACCTCAGTGGAGGTGGTTGTATGTCTGTGTCGCTCCTCAGTGGAGGTGGTTGTATGTCTGAGTCAAACCTCAGTGGAGGTGGTTGCATGTCTGTGTTGCACCTCCGTGGAAGTGGTTGCATGTCTGTGTCACATCTCAGTGGAGGTGGATGCATGTTACTGTTTTAGATTTCAATAGACAAGTATGCCTTATGGACTTCACTGAGTACAACTATACCTATTAAGAACGATACCCTGTGTACTCAACACACAGAGAACTACATTCTATCTATAACTGAACCTAAATAAGAAATGTGCCTGTATGGTGAATTAATACAAGATGTTTGTGAGTAAACAAGATGTGTTATTTTTTTTAATCTGAGAGCATATTTTAAGAGGCTTCAAGGGAGTGTCAGGGTCTATCTATGGCAGGCATGGGCCAACTTCGGCCCTCCCTCCAGGTGTTTTGGACTTCAACTCTCACAATTCCTAACAACCGAAAGGCTGGAGGGCCCAAGTTTGTCTATGCCTGGTCTATGGGCTTTCAACACCCAAAGTCTGGAAATGGTACTCTGAGCAATTATGGAATATATTGCACTGGAGGGAGGGAAGAAGGAAGACAAAGGCAATACCTGGTCTCTGCAGAAGAAGGGACCTGGTTGAGAGCGGCAGACTTGACACATGGCATCTTCCAGGTACGGATCAATCTGAACCTGCCCAGAAAACAAGGAAATGCAATAGTAGGGCCACAAAGGAAGGAGGGCAGAGGCACAAGCAGTTTTTCTACTTCTAGTTCTTTACTGGGGTGGAAGAGAAAGAGAAGAATGTGTTGTCCTGTCCCCCTTAGCAGCTCTCCTATTCTTTCCCATCGGGCATCTTTGCCCTGATTCTACAGAAAGCCTGCAGGACTGTGTTATCTCTGCCGACATGCATATTTATACAAGCCATCCTTCTGTCTCTATTGGATGTGTCGTACCTTTTTTGTAAACTTGGTCGTCTTGATCTCCACAAACGCGGCGCTCACGGCTTTCAGGTAGCTGCGCTGGTTGTTGAAGGTGACACGGCCGGATCCTGAAACCAAACCAGCCCTTTTAGTGCAATAAATATGCGGCACCAGAACGGATCTGCCCAGAGCCACGAGCCAAGAGCAGAAATGCAAGGACTGTGAGTCAGCACACACATGATTTACTGCAAAGTCTGCCATAATGGAAGTGGGAGACGAGGAGAGAAGGCTCAGCAGTCGGATCTTTAGAAAACCCCGGCATGAAATATCCCTGAATCATACCTCTCAAACTAAGGTGTGGATGGCAACTTAGGAAACTTACACATCTTCGCTGTTTAAAAGCACCCAAATATATATTAAGAACTAAATTTCAAGACAGTAGGAAAAATGGGACATGAGTAAAAACATTTGAATGTCACCTGAGGAAAATACACACTAATTTGTCAAAGGTGCTGTTTATTCAAGTTACTAAACTACCGTATATACTCGAGTATAAGCCGACCCGAATATAAGCCCAGGCACTTAATTTTACCACAAAAAAACTGGGAAAAAAAGACTCCAGTATAAGCCGAGGGTGGTAAATTTCAGAAATAAAAATAGATACCAATAAAATTACATTAATTGAAGCATCAGTAGGTTAAATGTTTTTGAATATTTACATAAAGCTCAAATTTAAGATAAGACTGTCCAACTCTGATCAAATCATTAGTCTCATCTTCTTCAATGTAAATGTGCCTATGTATCCTTTTAATAATAATAGAGTAAAATAATACATGTAATAATAAATAGAGTAAAATAATAAATGCAATAATAATAAGATCAGAGTGAAATAATAAATGTATTAATAATAATAATAAAAATAGAGTAAAATAAATGTAATAGTAGCAACAATAATAGAGAAAAATAATAAATGTAGTAATACCAATAATAATAGAGAAAAATAATAAATGTACCATATATTCTCGAGTACAAGCTGACCCAAATATAAGCCAACCAGGACCCTCACCCGAGTATAAGCCGAGGTGGGCTTTTTCAATCTGTTCAGCAAGCCTTTCAAATGCTGATTTATTATCAGTAAATGTTCAATTTGTATATGTATACATATACATAACTAGGGTCATTTTGTGGCAGAAAGTGGACACAAAAATATTCCTTGGGAAGAAAGGGGTTTTGAGTAGAATACATTAAAGAAGCACTTTTGTGAAGTACAGCTGAAGCATTATTTGCAAAAGTCCAGTGTAAATCCTGCATGTTGTTGCTAACAGAAAGCTGTAATTGCCAAATTTGTGATGACCCCCCAACATTGAGTTACTTGGTTCCCAATTGTGCTCTCCAAAAACTAACAACACAACTAGGTCTGTGTGATAGAACTCAACTTACAAGACCCTTATGATTTTTTAAGTTGCATCCCTTAATCTTTTTGGGGGCCAGGAAAAGGAATTTTCGCTTAAGCATTTCTCAAATCCCTCGGACACCCCAGTGGAGGATCGGTCACGGCTAGGACTCACTCACCGATGGGGTACTTGTGCTTGTCCGTGTCGATGCCTGCGTATACCACACCCCCAAACAGGTCGTTGAGGATCCCCGCTAAGGCCTCGGCATTCAACATCCCATGGAGAGCTCCCACAAAGACGGTTTTGCCCGGGTCAAGCCTCTGGGTGGGACTGCGCACAAAGTTGCTGTCTGCCAGGACCCACGGAATGACCTGCACCTGAGACACCAATGGCACCATTCAGTCACCAACAAATCACTCCAAATATTCCTCTTATTTACCTCCCAGAATCCCTGGCATATGTTGGTTGGGGTTTAAGGGAACTGAAATCCAGAAACACATGGGATACTATGCAAGTTCATGTATGAGTTTGTGAACTTACAGCAGGCATGGGCAAACTGTGGCCCTCCAGGTGTTTTGGACTTCAACTCCCACAATTCCTAACAGCCAGTAAGGCCGAAGTTTGCCCATGCCTGGTATATACAGTATTTTTTTTTTAAAGACATCTTTCTACCACGTCTCCTATATCATCAGATGGTTGGACCAGAATGAAGAAGGCAAGGCCAGGAAGACATCTTTCCACCATAATAATAATAATAATAATAATAATAATAATAATAATAATATAATAAAAAAATTATTTATACCCCGCCACCATCTCCCCACGGGGACTCGGGGCGGCTCACATGGGGCAAGGCCCAACTAGCACAATTTACAAAAACAGTATAAATACACTGAACAATATACAAAAAAATAAAAATAAAACACAGTAAGACAATAAAACAAGAGTTAATACAGCACCAAGTATAATTCAGTCGCCATGTCTCCTGTATCAATTTAACAATGTAATAATATATAATATTCATATTATACTATACTAATTTATTTATTTATTATTTATTTACAACATTTCTACCTCGCCCTTCTCACCCGAGGGGACTCAGGGTGGCTTACAACAACCAGCAAAATTCAATGCCAAACAGATCAATAAAAACAGCAACATATCTAAAACCATTAACAATAATCCATAAAATACATTAGTCAAGGTTAAAACATATAGTTACTTAACAACATTCTTCCAAGGAACCATTGCACATAAACTTATTATTATTATTATTATTATTATTATTATTATTATTATTATTATTATTATTATTATTTTCATGTCAGGAGCGACTTGAGAAACTGCAAGTCGCTTCTGGTGTGAGAGAATTGGCCACCTGCAAGGACTTTGCCCAGGGGACGCCCGGATGTTTTGATGTTTTTTTTACCATCCTTGTGGGAGGCTTCTCTCATGTCCCCGCATGGAGCTGGAGCTGATAGAGGGAGCTCATCCATGCTCTTCCTGGGTGGGATTCGAACCTGGCAGCTTGCAGATCAGCAACCCAACCTTCAAGTCGTGAGGCTTTAACCCACTACTCCACCGGGGGCTCCTAACCTAATATTATAATATATTGTATATACATATAATATTGATAATATTATAATGTAATACAATATAATAATAATATACTATTATAATTGTATATTTATATTACATGTAATATTACTAATAATATTGCAATATAGTCGTATAGTACAATATAATAAAAGGTAAAGGTTTTCCCTGATGTTAAGTCCAGTCATGTCTGACTCTGGGGATTGGTGCTCATCTCCATTTCCAAGCTGAAGAGCCGGCGTTGTCCGTAGACACCTCCAAGGTCATGTGGCCAGCATGACTGCATGGAGCGCCATTACCTTCCCGCTGGAGTGGTACCTATTGATCTACTCACACTGGCATGTTTTCGAACTGCTAGGTTGGCAGAAGCTGGAGCTAACAGCGGGTGCTCATTCCACTCCCGGGATTTGAACCTGCGACCTTTCGGTCTGCAAGTTCAGCAGCTCAGTGCTTTAACACACTTTAACGCCACTATATAATGCTTACATTGTGTTATATTAATAATATAATATATTGTATGTATATATAACTTGTAAGCCGCCCTGAGTCCCCTTCGGGGAGAAAAGGGCGGGAAATAAATGTGGCCAATAAATAAATAAATAAATATCCCCAAGATTTGTTAGTTCAGGAACATTTGGAAAGTCAACTCTGACAGTTCCCAAGTCCCCTTGTGGGACAATGGTAAGGAATAAAGGTCAAAGCCCCCTCCTCAATCTCCATTCTATGCACTGCCTGCCGAACACATCCTTGGCCGAGATGCAAGCGGAAGAAGACCTTGGGCGGGAGGCCAGAAGCCAGCCATCCATCCACAGACTGCTTTGCTCATGGATTTCTTGCTCATCCCACCGCCACCCGAAACAGGGGCCTATTGTTGAGAAAGATCTATGCAGAGCCTTGCTGCCAATTCTAACACTTGCCTTGCAAGCAGCTCCTGGCAGCATCTATCAGTCTGCGTAAGGGACAGCCACTATTGTTGCTGAAAGTTTGTATTTTTTCCCACTGACCTATTTGCAAGTGCAAATTAAATCCAGAGCGTAAAAGTAAAGCGTCTCTGGCTATAGGGAAAAAAAATTCAACTCTGGAATAATAGTCCTGTATTGACGCCTCTTCCAGCACCTTGAAGGCGATGACAATTTGGTTAATTCTCCCCTCCTGTTGATTTTGACAAACTCACACTTTGGCCCAGGTTTTTTCTAGATTTTATCCAAGGTTTTTTACCGTTTGTTTTTGAATGAGATTTTATGACTTATTTTTATTGTTATTACCTGTTTTTATTGCTTTTTTTATTGTTGTGGACTGGCCCCATGTAAGCCGCTCCAAGTCCCTTCGGGGAGATGGGGCGGGGTATAAAAATAAATTTATTATTGTTATTATTATTATTATTAGAGTTACCATCCAAGGTTATTAAAATATGGCGGTGCAGCAAAACAGTTGATCTTTAAGAACAAGGTTTGCAGAAGGCATGGGCCTCCTTTAAAAGCACAGTGGGGCTTCCCAGAAACATTAAAGTGTTCTTTAAAACAACTTTTATTCTGGCGGGAGCAACAAAAATGCTAAATTCAGTGGCTTGGAGAACTTCATGATTAGACCCATTCCCAAGGGCCCAACAGCCAACAATTACAATGAGTTGCTGTGAGTTTTCCGGGCTGTATGGCCATGTTCCAAAAGCATTCTCTCTTGACATTTTGCCCACATCTATGGCAAGAATCCTCAGAGGTTGTGAGATCTGTTGGCAACTAGACAGATGGGATATATATGTGGAATAATGCCCAGGGTTGGAGAAAGAACTCCTGAGGCAAGTGTGAATTGACTAGCTTGGTAAGCATTAACTAGCCTTGCAGCTTCAAAGCCTGGCTGTTTTCTGCCTGGGAAAGGTGGACAATTTCAACAGAAAGGAGAAAACCATGAAAATAAACAAAGTCTGGCTACCAGTATTAAAAATCTCTAAAATCAAGACACTAAGTAAACAACAACATTCAGAAGATAGGGGAAGTCCAGACAAGAAACAACCGAGGCCAGCTAACATCTCCCAACAAATTTATTTACAGTAAAGTATCGCTTATCCAACGCTTATCCAATGTAAACGGGCCAGCAGAACGTTGGATAAGTGAATATGTTGGATAATAAGGAGAGATTAAGGAAAAGCCTATTAAACATTAAATTAGGTTATGATTTTACAAATTAAGCACCAAAACATCATGTTATACAACAAATTTGACAGAAAAAGTAGTTCAATACACAGTAATGCTATGTGGTAATTACTGTATTTACGAATTTAGCACCAAAATATCACGATGTATTGAAAACACTGACTACAAAAATGCGTTGGATAATCCAGAACGCTGGATAAGCGAGTGTTGGATAAGTGAGACTCTACTGTATTTATTTATTTATTTATTTATTATTTACGACATTGATATCCCGCTCTTCTCACACTGAAGGGAACTCAGGACGGCTTACTGAGTGGCATTATTCCATGCCCGAACAACAACAACATATGTAAACATTAGACAACTATGGTGCATAGATCCAAAGCCAGATAATCATATTCATCAATCCAAAGACAAATTCCAATTCTACACAGATAATTATGCTGGGTGAAATGTATATCCGTATATCCCTTTATGAAGGCAGATAATGAGAAACTAGCTCTGAAGCATGGAAAGTCCAAGCTGGTGCTTCAAAGCACATTGGAGCTAAAGCAAGGACTGAGTGTCAGTCATTTAATTCCATTTTCCGTTGGGGCCGCGAAATATGAGTTCATCCGCTCACCTCTTTGCAGCGCATCCTGCGGCTGGACATCTTGAAATAGTACTCGCTGAGGCCGCTGGGGCTCAGCACATCACGGGAACAATTCTGGAGTAAAGCGCGCACCGATTTCTCGGACTCAAATACCAGGTAAGCATAGCCTTTGGAAGGAGAGGAAAAAATAGTCTTATGACAACAGGGCAAGTGTAATCTCACTCATTCATAGAAAACATGGAATTGCTTGCACTGTATCAAAAGAAACAGCTCCAATCATCCCTTTACCCCAAGATTCCTGAACCGAACTGTATGATCTAAGAATCCTGAGTAACAGAAAGGTGCTTTTAAATGGCCAAGTTAATAACAAAGCAAGTTACTTCCTTGCTGAAACAAGAACAATGGTGAAAATAATAATAATAACAACAATAACAACAACAATAAAGAGAACCCCATAGGACATGTAGTCCAACGCCTTCCCGCTTTCATGCAGGAAAACGATAATAAAAACCTCAACAGATGATACAGCCTCCATAATAATAATAATAATAATAATAATAATAATAATAATAATAATAATAATAATAATAATAATATAGGAAAAGGCTATACATCACACAGTCCTAAACACTTGGGAAGTGTTCGACTTGTGATTTTGTGGTATGAAATCCAGGATATATATCTCATTTGCTGTGTCATACTGTGTCTTTGTGTCAATAATAATAATAATAATAATAATAATAATTTATTGTGATTATCATATTAATTATATTATAATAATAAAATATTATTTTACATCACACAGTCCTAAACACTTGGGAAGTGTTTGATTTGTGATTTTGTGGTATGAAATCCAGCATATAGATCTCATTTGCTGTGTCATACTGTGTCTTTGTGTCAGTAATAATAATAATTTATTGTGATTATTATATTAATTATATAATAATAATAATAATATTGTTATGATTATTATATTAATTATATTATAATATAATATTATTATTATTATACATCACACAGTCCTAAACACTTGGGAAATGTTCGACTTGTGATTTTGTGATATGAAATCCAGCATATCGATCTCATTTGCTGTGTCATACTGTGTCTTTGTGTCAATAATAATAACAATTTATTGTGATTATTATAGTAATTATATTATAATAATATATTATTATACATCACACAGTCCTAAACACTTAGGAAGTGTTTGACTTGTGATTTTGTGATATGAAATCCAGCATATATATCTCATTTGCTGTGTCATATAATATAATATTATTATTATACATCACGCAGTCCTAAACACTTGGGAAGTGTTCGACTTCTGATTTTGTGGTATGAAATCCAGCATATAGATCTCATTTGCTGTGTCATACTGTGTCTTTGTGTCAATAATAATAACAATTTATTGTGATTATTATAGTAATTATATTATAATAATATATTATTATACATCACACAGTCCTAAACACTTAGGAAGTGTTTGACTTGTGATTTTGTGATATGAAATCCAGCATATATATCTCATTTGCTGTGTCATATAATATGATATTATTATTATACATCACGCAGTTCTAAACACTTGGGAAGTGTTCGACTTGTGATTTTGTGGTATGAAATCCAGCATATAGATCTCGTTTGCTGTGTCATACTGTGCCTTTGTGCCAATAATAATAATAATAATACCATAATTTCTCTTCCAAATAATGCCTGCTCCCTCTATCCTGAGTGCCACCAATTTGTGGATTCCTCTCCGCACCGCTCCCAACCAAGCAAATTACCAGGTGAAGTGACCTCAATGGAAAACCAATGTGGGGCCTGCCTCCTTCCTATGGGGCTTCCACCTCTCCAGCCACCAGCATGCAGCCCTCTGTGCTCTATAACATGGATAAAAGTTTTTCCTACCACGTCTGTATTACCTTTAGGCATATTACCTTTGGGAGGGCAGCGAGGGTGCTTGCTATCCTTACCAGGCCACTCCACTCTCAACGAACCAAACACACGGAAAGTGCTGATCAGACCCGCTGCGCGGAAGAGAGACATGCGTTTAGAGGACAGAAGAACCTCCCAAGTCAATGCCTGCCATTGGTTTTTGGTTGCGCCCAACAAGACGAGCCAGGATGAGTCACCTATTCCCCATCCATGTTTTGTATTACAATTCCCATAATTGGGCTGATGAGTTTTCCGGGCTATATGGTCATGTTCCAGAAGCATTCTCTCCAGACATTTCACCCATATCTATGGCAAGAATCCTCAGAGGTTATGAGGCCTGTTGGAAAACTAAGCAAGTGGGGTTTATATTTATATACAGTAGAGTCTCACTTATCCAAGCCTCGCTTATTCAAACCTCTGGATCAGGGGTCCCCAAACTAAGGCCCGGGGGCCGGATGCGGCCCTCCGAGGTCATTTACCTGGCCCCCGCCCTCAGTTTTATAAGATAATATATTGTATATACATATAATATTGATAATAATATTATAATGTAATACAATATAACACTAATAATAATACCATATAATAATATTAATTATATATTCTATATTACATATAATATTTCTAATAATATTACAGTATAGTGGTATAGTTCAATATAGTAATATATAATGCTAATATTGTGCTATGCTAATAATATATTGTATGTACATATAATATTGATAATATTATAAAGTAATACAATATAACTCTAATAATAATACCATATAATAATATTAATTATATATTCTATATTACATATAATATTACTAATAATATTACAGTATAGTGGTATAGTTCAATATAGTAATATATAATGCTAATATTGTGCTAGGCTAATAATATAATATATTGTATGTACATATAATTTGTAAGCCACTCTGAGTCCCCTTTGGGGTGAGAAGGATGTGATACAAATGTAGTAAACAAATGCAGTAAATAATAAATAAAATAATAAATTTTAGACTTAGGCTCGCCCAAAGTCTGAAATGACTTGAAGGCACACAACAACAACAACAACAACAACCCTAATTAACTTGACTATCTCATTGGCCAGAAGCAGGACCACACTTCCCATTCAAATCCTGATAAATGTATGTTGGTTAAAATTGTTTTTATTTTTAAATATTGTATTGTTCTTTCATTGTTGTTGTTGTTGTTGTTGTTGTTTTTGCACTACAAATAAGACATATGCAGTGTGCATCGGAATTTGTTTGTATTTTTTTTCAAATGATAATCTGGCCCCTCAACAGTCAGAAGGATTGTGGACCGGCCCTTGGCTTAAAAAGTTTGAGGACCCCTGCTCTGGATAATCCAAGTCATTTTTGTAGTCAATGTTTTCAATATATCGTGATATTTTGGTGCTAAAGTAGTAAATACAGTAATTACAACATAACATTACTGCATATTGAACTACATTTTCTGTCAAATTTGTTGTATAACATGAAGTTTTGGTGCTTAATTTGTAAAATCATAATTTGATGTTTAATAGGCTTTTCCTTAATCTCTCATTATCCAAGATATTCATTTATCCAAGCTTCTGCTGGCCCGTTTAGCTTGGATAAGTGAGACTCTACTGTATTATGAATATTATATGTATATACAACATGTTATAATTGTTATATATTATTGTAAATTATATTGTGTGTGTGTTTGTGTGTGTGTGTGTGTATATATATATATATATATAACACACAAACACACATACACACATATATATATAATGAAAGTATTTGAGAGAAAATTTCTAGAAAGATTATTGGAAAAATAAGATTTTTATTTTCTCAAAAATTAATAACAATTAAAAAAGCGGAAAAAAAGTAATTGGCCACCTTGATTAGCATTGAATGGCCTCGCAGCTTCACAACCTGGCTGCTTCCTGTTTTGTGGGAACCCTTTGTTGATTGCTTCGTGACTGGAATTCCCATTTTTTGAGTGTTGTTCTTTATTTACTGTCCTGATTTGAGTTTTTTTTTAAAAAATACTGGTAGCCATAGATGTGGGCAAAACGTCAGGAGAGAATGCTTCTGGAACATGGCCATACAGCTTGGAAAACATACAACTCTGTGATCCCGGCCATGAAAGCTTTCGACAACACAACTCTCATAATGATTTATGAGTGGACACTAAGAATGTTTACTGAGGTTTCTGCAACATGTGATAGTGTCCTGAGGACTATGCTGTTATAACAGTAGTTTGGGTTGTTTCTGGCCTATAGCGACCATATCACAGCTTTTTTCTTGCAATATTTATTCATGACCTTCCTCTGAGGTTGAGAGGGTGACTTGCCCAAGATCTACCAGTGGCTTTCGTGACCAAACATTTGGAGCTATTCTCAGGTCTACGCCAGTTCCAAATGCAGATAAGGATTGCAATATGCTTTCTTAACTTGTACATCTTTCATTTTTTTAAAACTAAAAATACTATTTCTGCACAGGTGGATTTCTCTTAATAATTATGATACTCCTCTGACAAATGTGGGAAGCTAAAAGAAATGTCTATAAATAGGTAAAACTTCCCCATATGTAAAAATAATGACATAGGGATATTATTAGATACCAGCAGTACGAATTCCTTTGTTATACCTGACAGTCTTGAGGAACATATGTTCTTATCTATAGCACAATATTGCTAGAATTCAGCATTATATGGATGTTGTCAATAATGATGTAAGAGCATCATGTCAACACTGAGTAAGTACTTTGCTATTTTTTCTGATCAGTATTAAAATAGCACCGTGGCTTTACCTTCGATAATTCTGTATTAAATTCATCTTTTTTGCACTATGTATATAACCATGTGGAATTTAAGTATGCATTATTTTTATTCTGAGTGGGTAATTGTGGTGTATTGAAATCATTTTTGGCCGTGCTGGGGCGCAGGCTGGTTAGCAGCCAGTTGCAATAAATCACTCTGACCAAGAGGTCATGAGTTCGAGGCCAGCCCGTCGGAGTGAGCACCTGACAATTAAAATAAACATAGACCCTGCTCGTTGTTGAACTAAGCAACCCGAAAGATAGTTGCATCTATCAAGTAGGAAATTTAGGTACCACTTATATGTGGGGAGGCTAATTTACAACACCATAAAAATCATCCAGCCGCTGCTGGAATGAGGAAGTTGCCATCGCAGTGGATGATGAAGAAGCTGCTCCCCTTGTTGCCGGAATCAAGCATACCCTCGGGAAGCTGGAGATGGTTTAAATTGCCTCTGTGTCTGTCTCTGTCTCTGTTCTATGTTATATGGCATTGAACTGCAACTGTTGCCCTTTGTATAGTGGTAAAAGCATCATTACAATAGTTTTCACCAAGTTTGATACCATCAACGGTACCAAAATATCCTGGTGGCTAAGTCCCAGGTGTTGTCATACCTACCCAACAAGGAGAAATACTCACAGGAAGAGGGTTTACCTGTACGTGACGGAGGAGGGAAAAGGCCAGCACGGAGTGAATGTTTCAGCATCACTCACCTGCCTCTCCGAGGGCCGTAAGAAGCTGCCAGTCACTCACTCACCTTCTGTGATATCCCAAGGCACTCCTCCTAAAAACACCTTACAGGAGTAGACTGGATTCTTGTAGTTTCGGGGCGGGAGCTGCCCGCTCCATGTACAGGTGGCTTCGTTCATGGCTGAAGACAAAAAACCGTTAAAAAAAAGAAGTTGTCAGAAATATTAAAAATGTACTAGGTATTTTTGATTACAAAAATGTGAGTCAAGCACTGAAAGAGTTAAATACACTAGTGTCGCCCTGAGGAAAGTAAGAAGGCTCCAGTGTGAGAAGGCCTGGTGTGAAAAGCTTCGGTGAGAAAGCCCTAGATTGAAGGCTTTGTGTGTGACGCTCCAGTGTGAAGGCTGCTGTGTGCAAAGCTGCTGTTTGAAGCTCCTGTGTTAAGTTCACTGTGAGAGCGAAGCTGTTTACCGTATATACTCGAAGATAAGCCGAGTTTTTCAGCCCTTATTTATGAGCTGAAAAAGCCTCCCCTGGCTTATAATCGGGTCAAGGCCAGCAACAGAGCCTGCAGGCTATTGCTTGCAATATATGATCTATTTCTTTCTTCTACCTTATCAGTGTGTTTACTTTTGCAAAGCCTCCCTCACTCTTAATCAAGGGAATGTTTTGCAAAGAGAAAGACACCTTTGCAAGTCAGGAAGAAAAATATATATTCATTAATCTTATGAAAGCATTTTCCCCTGAAATATTTATTAAACTCTCCTACAGATATATAGGCATTAACCTCTTGTAAGCTTTTGCCA
Source organism: Anolis carolinensis (assembly GCF_035594765.1). NCBI lineage: Eukaryota > Metazoa > Chordata > Lepidosauria > Squamata > Anolidae > Anolis > Anolis carolinensis. The sequence goes on along the minus strand of NW_026943822.1, from coordinate 18,583,789 downwards.
TCTCTATGTACCTTTATATGTGTATCTATATACATTAATTTTATATATGAATTTCCCCTCATATGTTTGCAGGTCTTTGCAAATCCTTTATACATATAGATCCATGTACCTGTGTATCTGTAGCCATACATACACATTATTTTTATATGTGAATTTACCCTCATATGTTTGCAAGTCTCTGCAAATATCTATATAGAGAGAGATGTCTGGATAGATATGAATATATTACAGAGGGGAAATGAATACACAAATATATATAGACATGTCTAGATAGATATGAATATATATATATATATATATATATATATATATATATATATATATATATATATGGCTTGCAAATATTGTAGGGCAAATGCACACACACACAGAGGGGATTTGCAAACGTTTCAGGGGAAATGCATATGTGAAATTAGTGTCTATAATTATAGATCTATAAGGATCTATAGGCTTTGAGACTGCAAGGCTATTCACTGCTATTCCATCTGGCCAACAAAGGATTCCCATAAGCCCCAGCAATGCGTGGCCGGGAAAAGCTAGGGCTTGCAAATATTGTAGGGCAAATGCACACACACACACAGAGGGGATTTGCAAACGTTTCAGGGGAAATGCATATGTGAAATTAGTGTCTATAATTATAGATCTATATCTAGCTCTGCATTGTTTATACAAGCATTGAATGTTTGCCTGTTACTATGTTGGAAGCCGTCCTGAGTCCCCATGAGGAGATAGGGTGGGATCCAAATGAAGTTATTATTATTATTATGTTATTGTTGATACCGTAATGTTTTTGTTGCCCCTACTTTTCCACTTATAGAACTAGTTCATTGTTTTTCTTTAAAATACAGTAAATATTCAAAAACATTTAACCTACTGATACCTTGATTAATGAAATGTTATTGGTATCTATTTTTATTTTGAAATTTACCCATAGCTGCTGCATTTCACATCCTCGGCTTATACTCGAGTCAATAAGTTATCCCAGTTTTTTGTGGTAAAATTAAGTACCTCGGCTTATATTTGGGTCAGCTTGTACTTGAGTATATACGGTAACTGCATGAGAAAGAAGCCCAGCGTGGAAGCAAAGGTGGAAGTATAAAGAACTTTAGTTGTATTATGGAAACCTTGTTTTTGTAAATAGTGCAATCGTATTACAGTAGAGTCTCGCTTATCCAACGTAAATGGGCCGGCAGAACGTTGGATAAGTGAATATGTTGGATAATAAGGAGAGATTAAGGAAAAGCCTATTAAACGTTAAATTAGGTTATGACTTTTCAAATTAAGCACCAAAATATTATGTTATACAACAAATTTGACAGAAAAAGTAGTTCAATACACAGTAATGCTATGTAGTAATTACTGTATTTACAAATTTAGCACCAAAATATCATGATGAATTGAAAACATTGACTACAAAAATGCGTTGGATAATCCAGAACGTTGGATAAGCGAGTGTTGGATAAGTGAGACTCTACTGTATTTTGATATAAAGAAAAGCCTCCTAAGGAAGAGATAACATTAGACTGTGTTTTTGTTCTTTTTATCACTTTGGGTACTGGTGCTGGGTCATGCTGCTAATAAGTTACTCTGCTATACATTGATGGGGAGGGTCTTCTGTTACTAAGCCCACTCGCCCAACAGAAGTGTGATCCACAAGCCAGGGTCAGTTTAGTATCCAAAGGCTCACCTGCCGCCTGCTTGTGAAGCTTCGCCTCCCGTTCGATGCTGAAGGGGTCCTCCGGGGAGGAAGGGTCCGGCAGGTTCCACGAAGGCCAAGTGGAGGCTCCGGGCCACTGCTTGGGGATGGCGGTCGGGGTGGACGTGACTGCGGCCAGAGTGGCTTGATCCTGGTCCAGGTGGGAGCCGGCTCCATTTAAGGAATCTCTGGCGAGACCACCGAGAGGCAGGAATGGCAGAGGCGGAGAGATGCGGAGGCTTGACTGCAAGAGACAGGGGTTGAAAACAGAGTTTGGAGACACCAGAATTCAAGGTGGCATCTCCTAAACCCAGCATTGATACATCCTGATAACTGGCCATCCAGCAATTGCTTAATAAATAATAATAAGTTTATTTATATCCCACCTCCATCTCCCCCAAAGGGGACTCGGGGCGGCTTACAGCAAAATTAAAATACAAGCAATGATAAAATATGACACATCAAAGGACAACAACAGAAACCAATAATAAACATACACAATAGGCGAAAAAACACAACATAGAATTAAAACATCAAATTAAAAACAATGAGGTTGCAATAGTGGATAAGCAAAGCTTCTCCTTTCTACTACTGCGTTGAGTGAAATGGCAATCACCACAAGGAGAGGCAGGTAAGAATTATTATTATTTTATTGTATGACACAGCAAACAAGATAGATATGCTGGATTTCGTATCACAAAATCACAAGTCGAACACTTCTCAAGTGTCTAGGACTGTGTGATGTATTTTCGGATGATGCGCTCAGATCCCAGCAGGGTGGCCTTTTGCAGTTGGCAGATCGTAATTTTGTCAATGTCTATTGTTTCCAAATGCCGGCTGAGATCTTTTGGCACGGCACCCAGTGTGCCCATCACCACTGGGACCACCTGCACTGGTTTCTGCCAGAGTCTTTGCAGTTCAATCTTGAGGTCCTGATAGCGGCTGAGTTTTTCCTGTTGTTTTTCGTCATTGCGACTGTCACCTGGGATGGCAACATCAATGATCCAAACCTTTTTCCTTTCCACAACTGTGATGTCTGGTGTGTTGTGTTCCAGAACTTTGTCAGTCTGGATTCGGAAGTCCCACAGTATCTTTGCGTGCTCATTTTCCAATACTTTTGCAGGTTTGTGATCCCACCAGTTCTTTGCTGCTGGGAGGTGGTACTTGAGGCATAAGTTCCAATGAATCATTTGGGCCCCATAGTTGTGCCTCTGTTTGTAGTCTGTCTGTGCGATTTTCTTACAGCAGCTGAGGATATGATCAATGGCTTCGTCAACTTCCTTGCACAGTCTGCATTTTGAGTCATCAGCTGATTTTTCAATCTTGGCCTTAATGGCCTTTGTTCTGATGGCTTGCTCCTGGGCTGCAAGGATCAGGCCTTCTGTCTCCTTCTTCAGGGTCCCATTCGTGAGCCAGAGCCAGGTCTTCTCCTTATCAGCTTTTCCTTCAATTTTGTCAAGGAACTTTCCATGCAATGTTTTGTTGTGCCAGCTGTCAGCTCTAGTTTGTAGTGTGGTTTTCTTGTACTGGTTTTTTGTCTGCTGTGCTTTGAGGAGTTTCTGATTTTTGACCATTATTATTATTATTATTATTATTATTATTATTATTATTATTATTATTATTATTATTATAAGGTTGCTGTGAGTTCTCCGGGCTGTATGGCCATATTCCAGAAGCAATGCAAGATCTATCATTTGCAATTAGCTCAAGATCTAACATTCATTTTTAATTTTTATATCCTTCATTTTTCTCTCTACTTTTTCCCCTTTTTTCTTTCCTCCCACCTCTCTCTGGTGCTCCTATTTTTGCTGTTTGTTCTTTCTCTTAATATCTTTATTTTTCTTTTTTATCTTTAATATGCATGTAAAAGATCCAATAAAGATTATTTAATAAAAAGATCTAACATTCATTCTCTGTAATTATACGCCTCTTAAGCAGGTGCGTTTCTTCTCCGAGCAACAATGTGTTTGAACAGAGCAGATGCTTAAAAACATTGGCAATTACTCAAGTTTTTTTTTTCCAAAGTGGGTTTAGAAGTTGGGAAAAGTGTCTCCAAGTCAGATCACCACTTCTAAAATTATTTTAATTCCAATGAGGATTTTGGTTTTCGTTCAACTCCATAGAGTTCCCGCATATCATAACCTCTTGCTTCTATACACCAATTAAACAAAAACGACCCCAACCACTTACAATCAAGTCTGAGAGGTGGTCGGAACCGGAGCTGAATCCGCTGGTGTCGGAGTCGGAGGGGCTGCTGGAGCGCGAATACAAGAGCGACCGGCTGCTGTCCAGGCGGGAGCTCCTTAACGCCGGGCCCGGAAGGCTTTCCGTCAGCTCCGAGCCAATGGGGTCCAGCGGCAGGAAACCCAACGGGGGCTTCCCCAGAGGGTTGCTGAGCATGTTAAGAACTGCAAACGAGACAAAAAGTGATTATTTGCATCCTCTTGATAAAGGCAGGAGGCATTTTCTCTTTCGTTTTTTTTCAAAACCAGGCAGTGCTTCCTCACCCCAAAGGAGCAAAATGAAACCGATTTAGAGACAGACCCCATGATGTCCCAAATGCGCAATATAAAACACTGTCCAAATCACTGACACTTGTGCCAAAAAACAAGAGGACTGTTGCAAGAAGGGCTGGGTAACTGCCATACTGTCCTCTGTGTCAATATAACAATATAATCTATATATATATAAAAGGGTAATGAAATTTCGGCCTAGGACAAAACAACAAAACTACACATCCCAGAAACACTAAACTTGGCAGCACAACCCCTCATCCATGCCTCTACGTTCATACAACAAAAAGAAAAGAAAAATAAAGTCCTAATTAGAGGGAGAGGAATAATTGTTTTTATCCAATTGCTGCTATTTAGAAGGCTAAGCTCCGCCCACTTGATCTCCTAGCAACCCACTCAGCCCAGGGCACAGGCAGAGTTAAGCCTCACTTAGGCCTCTTCCACACTGCCTATAAAATACAGATTATCAGATTTGAACTGGATTATATGGCAGTGTAGACTCAAGGCCCTTCCACACAGCTATATAACCCATTTATAATGGACTTAATGTCAGGGGAAAAGCTTTACCCTTTACCTTAACTACCACCAATTCCTCAATACTTTATTTCCCATACCACCATACTTCGCCACAGCAACGTGTGGCTGGGCACAGCTAGTCTATATATATAAAAGGGTAATGAAATTTCGGCCTAGGACAAAACAACAAAACCACACATCCCAGAAACACTAAACTTGGCAGCACAACCCCTCATCCATGCCTCTACGTTCATACAACAAAAAGCTCCAGCTACTCCAGAAAACGGCCAGGCTTTGAGACTGCAAGGCTATTCACTGCTACTCCACCTGGCCAACAAAGGATTCTCATAAACCACAGCAACGTGTGGCCGGGCAAAGCTAGTAATATATAATACTCATATTATGCTATACTAATAATGTAATATATTGTATATACATACAATATTGATAATAATATTATAATGTAATACAATACAATATAATAATACACTATAATTGTATATTTATATTACATGCAATATTACTAATAATAGTGCAATATAGTGGTATAGTACAATATAGTAAAATACAATGCTTATATTGTGCTATACTAATAATATAATATACTAGCCAGGTGGAATAGAAGTGAAAGCCTGTTGTTTTCTTATAGGAACCGTTGTTTGGTGAGCTGGAATGCAATGGAATAGGCTCGCTGATTGGAAAGTTGGATACTTGCATTCTAGGAGAATATTTTTGTTTTTTTAATTTTTTGGGATTTTTCTGGACGTGTTTCTGGTTTTTTTTTTCTTTTGATGGTCAGTCCTCGGAATGTGATTAGTTTTGTGGCGAAATTTGGTGATTTGGCCCAGTGGTTTTGTTGTTAACCTGGTCCTAATCATGCATATTACATTTTTGTATATATAGAAGTTTGTATGTACATATAACTTATAAGCCGCCCTGAGTCCCCTTTGGAGTGAGAAGGGCGGGATATAAATGTCGCTAATAATAAATACATAAATAGTTATGCTGGTGCCCAACCTTTGGTCCTTCAGGTGTTATGTACTTCAACTCCCATAATTCCTGGCCATAGTTTAAGCTGGCCAAGGCTTCTGGGAATTGTAGTCCCAAACACCTGGAGGGCCAAAGCTTGGGCATTAGCATACTAGAGGACCTTTTGGCACCAAACTTTGGAAGATGCAGGTGGCCCACTGAGTTGCTTCCATCAGGGTGCAACAAACACGCCAGAATCAATCCTCTTCGATATAAACACAGAATTAAATGCCCGGGCTGTGGCGCAGGCGGGAGAGCAAGCCAGCTGCAATTAACTGCCATGAATCACTCTGACCAGGAGGTCATGAGTTCGAGGTCCGCTCGGAGCCTATGTTTGTTTGTCTTTGTTCTATGTTAAAAGGCATTGAATGTTTGCCTGTATGTGTAATGTGATCCGCCCTGAGTCCCCTTCGGGGTGAGAAGGGCGGAATATAAATGCTGTAAATAAAATAAATAAATAAATAAATTTATGCAAGAAGCAGCTGCCGCTTTCTCACTCTTGGTCCATCATCAGCCACTAAAAGCAACACCTTGCCACTTGTGGTTTGGCACACAAAGGGGAATTATCTATGATATATCTTGAAGTCACAACTAATGGTGAAAGTTGCTCAGCAAGCCCTATAGATGAGAGTATATAGCCTGATTCAGAAACCTCGTTGTACACACTTTTGTCGGAATTGACAAGGCATATCTTGTTGTGCATATGAACTGCTCTAAGGCATGTGCCTACAAGTGGCCACTGGCCAAGCCACTGTTACATAATGTTCGGAGCTCAAAGTAATTCTCATGGCCATTTTTGTCCACAGCGACAAAATCCCCCAAAGCAAACAGTCAGCATCTCTTTCAGAGCTTGATCTCCCCCATCCCACACAAAGCCATCTCACAACTTGCCTCCCACATAACGCTGCTGTTTCTATAGTTATTCCAAAGGTACATGGGCCAGTCACCAACCACATGCTAAAGGCTGCCTATTCCAGGCACAGTTTGTTTTGCAAAGGCAAGTGTTCTGCCAAAACGTTGGCATTCCCTTTGCCCATTCCTTATGGAGGAAGAAGCAGATGTTTTCTGTTAAAGCAAATAGCTAGAAGATCTATGGCTGGAAAAAGTGCAGAAAGAGAAGTGGTGCCATGCTAGGTTAGTGCCATGCACATCCTATCATCATCATCATCATCATCATCATCATCATCATCATCATCATCATCATCATCATCATCATCATGAGCCCGGACAGCATAATCACATAAAAACATACTGTATATACTCAAGTATAAGCCTAGTTTTTCAGCCCTTTTTTAGGACTGAAAAAGCCCCCCTCGGTTTATACTCGGAGGAGGGTCCTGGCTGGCTTATATTTCGGTCGGCTTATGCTCAAGTATATATGGAACATTTATTATTTTTCTCTATTATTATTGGTATTATTACAGTTATTATTTTACTCTATTATTATTAATACATTATTTCACTCAAATATTATTATTGTTATTACATGTATTATTTTACTCTGTTATTACATTTATTATTTTACTGTATTATTATTATTATTATTAATTTTATTCTATTATTATTAAAAGGATACATAAGCACATTTACATTGAAGAAGATGAGAGTGATGATTTAAGCAGAGTTGGACAGTCTTATCTTAAATTACAGTTTTGTGTAAATATTCAAAAACATTTAACCTACCGATGCCTCAATTAATGTAATTTTATTGGTATCTAATTTTATTTCTGAAATTTACCACTCTCGGCTTATACTTGAGTCAATGTTTTCCCAGTTTTTTCTGTAAAATTAGGTGCCTCAGCTTATATTCGGGTCGGCTTATACTTGAATATATACGGTACATACAACTCACAATATAACAAGATAAAAATAAAGTACAATATAAAACAAGGGTATTATAATAGTTAAAAAACTGGGACGATTACTTTCCTTTTAATATTAAACATTTCTAGACCTCATGTACTTAAAACGCCAACAGAATCTGTATGCAATGATAATATTCAGCAACTGGAGTTCTTGTATCCTTCACATTGATGCTATTAGCCTCTTCCTCAATTATGTCCTAAAAAACTTTCAGGACCTTTTCTGTTTGTTGTATTGTTTGTTTCAAATATAAAGTCTCTTCCTTCTTGAACAAAGATACCTGAATATTTATCTACATTTTCATCTTCATTGTTACATGTCCAAATACAAACCCTATAGCTGCTTAAAACAAAGGATTCCCCCCAGGGAGGAACCAACCAGGCTTTGAAGCTGTAAGGCTATTCAATGCTAATCAAGGTGCCCAACTGCAACATTCACACTTGCCTCAAACAGACAAGAGTTCTTTCTCCCACCCTGGACATTATCCCACAAATATATAAACCCCACTTGCCTAGTTTCTAACAGACCTCACAACCTCTGAGGATGCCTGCCATAGATGCAGGCAAAACGTCAGGAGAGAATGCTTCTGGAACATGGCCAGACAGTCCGGAAAACCCACAGCAACCCATAAGCCATTACAAAAAATAATGTTCTTCTACCAGCTAATGGTGAGAAATGATGGGGTCCTACATCTCACATACCAATGTAAAATAAATGAAGACTCCTAATTAGTGTTGGTTTGGAGCCAGCTACACTTTTGGCAAAATTCTGTTCATTCCATTTTCATCATGGATTAGCTATGATATTTGCAGGCTGTGCTACACGAAGGAAGAGACTCTGTCTCTAGGAAACGCAAGATTCACCACCCCCGTATTTATTGGTTATTACAAATATTATATTTTATACTGCCCTTCAAGTTACTCTCCCAGTGCAGTTTAGAAGAAGAAAACAATTAACGTGTAAATATAATAACACAGTACAACAATCTGAAAGCCAATTTTTTTAAAGAAATAGCCATGATTAAAACTGCATATAAAAACCCCAATAAAATAAAATGCCTTTGGGAACAAAATGGGACCAAGATAGGACAGTGGGCCCTCCACATTCACTGGGGCTAGGAGTGCAAAATTCTGTAAGAGCGGAAAAACATTATTATTATTATTATTATTATTATTATTATTATTATTATTAGGATTTGATGCACAACAAGATTAGTACACAGCAAACTATGCTGGATGTATTAGATCACATGCCAGGCACTTCCCAAGTGTCTAGGACTATGTGATGTATCGGCGAATAATGCGCACAAATCCAAGTAGGGTGGCCTTTTGCAGCTGACAGATGGTAATTTTGTCAGCACCAATTGTTTTTAAGTGCTGGCCAAGGTCTTTAGGCACTGCACCCAGTGTGCCAATCACCACTGGGACCACCTTTACTGGCTTGTGCCATAGTCTTTGCAGCTCGATCTTTAAATCCTCGCATCGTGACAGCTTTTCCATCAATTCTGCTGTCACCTGGTATTGCACACTTTCGACAATCCACATTTTTAACATGATTGTAATAATAATTGACACAAAGACAAAATACGACACAGCAAACGATATATATATGCTGGATTTCGTACCACAAAATCACAAGTTGAACACTTCCCAAGTGTTTAGGATTGTGTGATGATTTATTATTATTATTTCTACCTTATTTATATCTCTAAAAAGAGACCTAAATAAGCTAATCTGTCTGCACTTCTGAGAGCAGAAGGCTTGACCTATTGGCTAGGCAGGCTATCACTCAAGCTGGCCTGCCATTAACCTGTGTGCTGCTAGAAAACATGCCAGAAATACACAGTTGCAAAAACCCAACAGCAAAAACACTTGAATCAACATTTCATCTTTACACCAAAACACACCAACAGGAACCACTGCTACAGAATCACACTGCCAGACCGTAAATACCTAGAGAAGTTTCTCACTAGCAGCCTCTAAATCAAGGGTCCCCAAACTAAGGCCCGGGGGCCGGATGCAGCCCATCGAAGCCATTTATCCGGCCCCTACGGCACAAGGGCAGAAGGGGGTTGGGCTAAATGACCCAAGGGGTCTCTTCTTCTCTTAAAACCCCTATTATTATTATCATCATCATCATCATCATCATCGAGGCTGGGTGGCCATCTGTCAGGGATGCTTTGCTTGTGCTTTTGGTGCACAAAGGCAGAAGGGGGTTGGACTAAATGGCCCAAGGGGTCTCTTCCAACCCTCTTTATTATTATTATTATTATTATTATTATTATTATTATTATTATTATTATTATTATTAACAACATTGAGGTTGGTAGGCCATCGGTTGGGGGTGCTTTGCTAGTGATTTTGATGCACAAAGGAAGAAGGGGATTGGATTCAATGGCCCAAGGAGTCTCTTCCAACCCTATTATTATTATTATTATTATTATTATTATTATTATTATTATTAACAACATTGAGGCTGGTAGGCCATCGGTCGGGGGGTGCTTTGCTAGTGATTTTGATGCACAAAGGCAGAAGGGGATTGGACTCAATGGCCCAAGGAGTCTCTTCCAACCCTCTTTATTATTATTATTATTATTATTATTATTATTAACAACATTGAGGCTGGTAGGCCATCGGTCGGGGGTGCTTTGCTAGTGATTTTGGTACACAAAGGCAGAAGGGAGGTGGACTCAATGGCCCAAGGGGTCTCTTCCAACCCTCTTTATTATTATTATTATTATTATTATTATTATTATTATTATTATTAACAACATTGAGGCTGGTAGGCCATCGGTCGGGGGTGCTTTGCTAGTGATTTTGGTACACAAAGGCAGAAGGGAGGTGGACTCAATGGCCCAAGGGGTCTCTTCCAACCCTCTTTATTATTATTATTATTATTATTATTATTATTATTATTATTATTATTAACAACATTGAGGCTGGTAGGCCATCGGTCGGGGGTGCTTTGCTAGTGATTTTGATGCACAAAGGCAGAAGGGGATTGGACTCAATGGCCCAAGGGGTCTCTTCCAACCCTCATTTTTTATTATTGTATTATTATTATTATTATTATTATTATTATTATTATTATTAACAACATTGAGGCTGGTAGGCCATCGGTCGGGGGTGCTTTGCTAGTGATTTTGATGCACAAAGGCAGAAGGGGATTGGACTCAATGGCCCAAGGGGTCTCTTCCAACCCTCATTTTTTATTATTGTATTATTATTATTATTATTATTATTATTATTATTAATTATTGCTCGGTGGCCAACTATAGTCCGGCCCTCCAACGGTCCGAAGGATCGTGAACTGGCCCCCCGTTTAAAAAGTTTGGGGACCCCTGCTCTAAATCCCTCACAGCAACTTTATAGTTAGCCAGTTAACATTCACCACAGAGTTGTGCTGTAGGATCAAGAGACTCAGAGGAATCAAATGTGTGAATAACCAAATCTGCAAAAGTCAAATGCCCAAAAGTGGGGTGCTGACTCTAGATGCCCGGCAACCTCTCTGTAGCATGCGTCCACAGCTGGAAGGCCATTGCTGCAAAGGTGCTCTCTCCGGTGCCCACCTGTCCACCTTCTTCAGATCTTCAATCCATGGTTTCCCACACTGACAAAGACGCCCACGCACGGTGCACATTCTCAGAATCCTGCCGCATCAACTGCATTCATCATTAGAGGCTTGAGAGCCCAACGTTCTGGGCTTCTGAGCTGGAAGGCGATTATGCTGCTTCTCAGATGCCAGGGCTCCAAAGAAAGGGAGATCTCCCAATTAAATTAGGTCTGCGTGGAGATCTAAATAGACTGTGATCTAATCATAGCAGGTTAAACATACAGTCTCTTCAGGTTTGCTGCATTAGGGACACAGTATATATCAATGATGGGCAACCTTTTGCGCTTGGTGTGTCAAAATTCACCAAAAAAACCTAGCATGACTTGGGTGGTGTGTCACTTCGAGAAAAAAAAAATCGTAATTTCACAATATATATAGTTTAAATAACAAAAAATATATAATTGTAATATATAACTGTATTTAATAAATCAAAAACTATTTACTACCATTATTTCCATGTACAACAATCTATGGTACCTCTTGCAGTTTCCACGCTGATTTCTCTCTATTCTAGTTTCAATGTAGTCATAAATAATGAATAATATAATAATATAATATACAATAGAGTCTCACTTATCCAACACTCGCTTATCCAACGTTCTGGATTATCCAACACATTTTTGTAGTCAATGTTTTCAATATATCGTGATATTTTGGTGCTAAATTCATAAATACAGTAATTACTACATAGCATTACTGCATATAGAACTACTTTTTCTGCCAAATTTGTTGTCTAATGTGATGTTTTGGTGCTTCATTTGTAAAATCATAACCTAATTTGATGTTTAATAGGCTTTTCCTTAATGCCTCCTTATTATCCAACATATTCGCTTATCCAACATTCTTCCGGCCCGTTTATGTTGGATAAGTGAGACTCTACTGTACTACAATAATAACAGAATAATAACAGAATGATATACATATATATATGGTAAAGGTAAAGGTTTCCCCTGATGTTAAGTCCAGTCATGTCTGACTCGGGGTTGGTGCTCATCTCCATTTCTAAGCCAAAGAGCTGGCGTTATCCGTAGACACCTCCAAGGTCATGTGCCGGCATGACTGCATGGAGCACCGTTACCTTCCCGCCGGAGCGGTACCTATTGATCTACTCACATTGGCATGTTTTCGAACTGTTGGGTTGGCAGGAGCTGGAGCTAACAGTGGGCGCTCACACCGCTCCCGGGGTTTGAACTTGTGACCTTTTGGTCTCCAGCTCAATGCTTTAACGCATTGCCACCGGGGCTCCTCTCTCTCTCTCTCTCTCTATATATATATATATACACACACACACACACACACACACACATATATATACACACACACACACACACACATATATACATTTATATGTATGTAATGTGCATAATTCCCATGGAGTAAACAACAAAACCACTGGACCAAATCACACTACATTTGGTCACAAAAGGCATAAGTCATCCAATCAATCTGCATGTGGTAGCGTGTCAGCAAAAATGGCTAGGCGTGTCAGTGCTGACACGCGTGTCATAGGTTGGCCATCACTGGTATATATACTTCCTACATCATGGAGTAAGTTCCATCAGGATCCTGGCCAATTATTTTCAGCATGCCTACTTTAAGGTTCATTACCCTGCTAGTAGTTCTCCCACTGTTCCTGCAAATACTTCCACATCATACTGAGATGACCTTTTAAGTTCCCTTTATGCCAAGCTCCAAGAGCTTTTTGGATAGTTCCACTTGAACCTTGTCAATTGTTAACGGATATCAGCGTATCAATAAAAAGAGAATTGTCTTGCCTCGGTGTCAGTCACTTCACACCCACTCATCCTGAATCTGAAATGAGGTTATCGCCAGATTTGGAGGCATATTTTTAGAGCTCTTGCACTGCAATTTCGCTGCCCTAAATAAATTGATATAATATGCAGTTTTGGCAACTACTGTGATCACCCCATCTCCTAATCATTTATTTTAAATTATTATTATTGACACAAAGACATAGTATGACACAGCAAACTATATATATATATATATATATATATATATTGTATCACAAAATCACAAGTCAAATACTTCTCAAGTGTCTAGGACTGTGTGATGTATTATTATTATTATTATTATTATTATTATTATTATTATTATTATTATTATTATTATTATTACCATTATAGACACAAAGACATAGTATGACACAGATATATATACTGGATTTTGTATCACAGAATCACAAGTCAAATGCTTCCCAAGTGTCTAGGACTGTGTGATGTATTATTATTATTATTATTATTATTATTATTATTATTATCATTATAGACACAAAAACATAGTATGACACAGCAAATGAGATCTATATGCTGGATTTCATATCACAAAATCACAAGTCTAACACTTCCCAAGTGTCTAGGACTGTGTGATGTATTATTATTATCATCATCATCATCATTATCATCATCATCGACACAAAGACATAGTATGACACAGCAAATGAGATATATATACTGGATTTTGTATCACAAAATCACAAGTCAAATGCTTCCCAAGTGTCTAGGACTATGTGAATTATTATTTTTATTATTTTTATTGACACAAAGACATAGTATGACACAGCAAACGAGATCTATATGCTGGATTTCGTACCACAAAATCACAAGTCGAACACTTCCCAAGTGTTTAGGATTGTGTGATGTATTTTCGGATGATGTGTGCAGATCCCAGTAAGGTGGCCTTTTGCAGTTGACAGATCATCATTATTATTACTATTATTGTTATCATCTTCATCATTATTATCTTTAGCCATTGGGTAGCAAATTTCTACATGGAACACTTTGAAAAACAAGCCCTGGAAGCAGCAATTCAGATACATGGATGACACCTTCGCCAGTAAATAAAGACCACTCCTCAAAAACAGGGGAATTCCAGACGTGAAACAACCAGGGCCAGCTAATCATCTCCCAACTAAGGATTCCCCCAGGCAGGAAGCAGCCAGACCTTGAATCTGCGAGGCCATTCAATGCTAATCAAGGTGGCCAATGGAAACATTCACACTTGCCTCAAACAGACAAGAGTTCTTTCTCCCACCCTGGACATTTCACACATATATAAACCTCACTTGCTTAGTTTCCAACAGACCTCACAACCTCTGAGGATGCCTGCCATAGATGTGGGCGAAACGTCAGGAGAAAATGCTTCTGGAATATGGCCATTCAGCCATATTCCTCCTTCTACGACAATTTCCATAGAAAGCCACAGCATCCAAAACATATTATATAACGATCCAAATAACTAAAAGTCTTGCTTGGAGAAGCACATAAAAGGAAGACACTGTTTTCTTTTCTGGGTAAAGATGCATAAATCTTGTATGACAACGTGCTTGTCACTTGCAACACAGCAAAAGAACTGCTGTTCCCTTGATTCTTGGCCTAGCAAAAGAAGATGCAAGAAGCTAACAGAGACTGATTTATTTGTAGTCTGGAATTAACACTGATCAGTTTGACAAGGCCTCGGAGGCTGAACCTTGAGCGATTGGTGTCAGCTTGGAGGAGCTGCAAGGCAAAAGTCGGATGCATTAATTGAGCATAGATGATGCTCTAGAAATAATCTAAGATTCAGTCTGCCCTCCACATTTGTGGGTTTGACTTTGGAGGATGTTGGCCACAGAGTTTAACATAACCATCCTCTGAGGCAGAGAGTCACAAGGAGAGGCGGGAAAGAAATATAATAATAATAGTAATAATAATAGTAATAATAATTGACAAAATTATGATCTGCCAACTGCAAAAGGCCACCCTATTGGGATCTGCACGCATCATCCGAAAATACATCACACAGTATGACACCTAGACACTTGGGAAGTGTTCGACTTGTGATTTTGTGATACGAAATCCAGCATATCTATCTTGTTTGCTGTGTCATAATAAAATAATAATAATAATTGTGCATGCTGCCTTGAATCCCATATTCGGATAATAGTAGAATATAATATAAATGAACTTCAAGGTTACTTTTAGCTGCCTAGATCCCGCTTCAAGTCACAAAGAGAGGCGGGTAAGAAATATAATAATAGTAATAATCATCCGAAAATACATCACACAGTCCCAGACACTTGTTTGCTGTGTCATAATAAAATAAAAAATTGTGCATGCTGCCTTGAATCTTATATTCGGATAATAGTAGAATATAATATAAATGCACTTCAAGGTTACTGTTAGGAGCCTAGATCCTGCTTCGAGTCACAAGGAGAGGCGGGTAAGAAATATAATAATAATAGTAATAATAATAATAAAAAATAGTGCATGCTGCCTTGAATCCCATATTCGGAGAATAGTAGAATATAATATAAATGCACGTCAAGGTTACTGTTAGCTGCCTAGATCCCGCTTCGAGTCACAAGGAGAGGCGGGTAAGAAATATAATAATAATAGTAATAATAATAATAATAATTGTGCATGCTGCCTTGAATCCCATATTCGGATAATAGTAGAATATAATATAAATGTACTTCAAGGTTACTGTTAGCTGCCTAGATAAGGAGAAATGCAGGACTTGCATGCAAATATAGGACCAAGCGGATGTCTTGATCCCAAGCTGTTCAGCAGTCAAACGCTGGCACTTCAGGAGCGCAGATCAGCAATAGTATTTCCAGCATGACTGCGTTCTTTTTGCACTTCCAGCCAGCTCCCTGTGGATTTGTACAGCTGAGTCATTATAGAAGCCTCCAAACGGGCCGGAGAACCAACAATGCAGCTTGGTGCCTAGCAGGGCCTCGTGCCCGTCACAAAACCGACAAAGCCGGGGGTCTTGGAAACAAATTAAACCCTTCAAAGACCACGTCAACCTATGCTCCAAAGTGCCAGCTGCTACATCAAGACCCAGAGAGGGAGCTGCCTGCTGGAAATGCGACTCTTGATCTAACACCCTGTTCTTTGCTTAGCCAAGGAAACCTCACAGAGAAATTTCTGCCTTTGCTGTATTGTGCACAGAATGGACTCTCTCGAAGCTATTAACTTGCTTTAGTAATCTTTTTTATTTTTACTGTAGGACACACAGTCCCTGTTCCCTAAAAATGCCTCGTTTGGAAGGTATCGGTTCTTCTCTGCTATTGCTTCAGTATTGTATGTTTTATGATTTTATGTTTTGCATGTGTTTATGCGATTGTATTTTATTGTGCATTGCTGGGCTTAGCCCTCATGTGCGCCACCCCGAGTCCCTTCAGGGAGATGGGGCGGGATAGAAGAATAAAGTTGTTGTTATTATTATTGTTGTTGTTGTTGTTACCGTATATACTTGAGTATAAGCCGACCCGAATATAAGCCGAGGCACCTAATTTTACCACAAAAAAAAACTGGGAAAACATTGACTCCAGTATAAGCCGAGAGTGATAAATTTCAGAAATAAAAATAGATACCAATAAAATTACATTAATTGAGGCATCAGTAGGTTAAATTTTTTGAATATTTACATCAAGCTCAGACTTAAGATATGACTGTTCAACTCTGATCAAATCATTATTCTCATCTTCTTCAATGTAATTGTGCTTTTGTATCCTTTTAATAATAGAGTAAAATAATACATGTAATAATAATAATAATCGCCAGCTTGATCAGCATTGAATATCCTTGCAGCTCCAAAGCCTGGCTGCTTCCTGCCTCCAACAGGCAAGAGTTCTTTCTCCCACCCTGGACAGCATTGCACAGATATATACATCTTACTTGCCTAGTTTCCAACAGACCTCAATTACCTCTGAGGATGCCTGCCATAGATGTGGGTGAAACGTCAGGAGAGAATGCTTCTGGAACATGGCCGTACAGTCCAGAAAACTCGCAGCAACCCAGTTACTCAGCGAATTTCACAATTCAGTAAGGAAACAGAACCAGGATCAATACTTTCACACCAAGGTAAGGTCTAAGGAATCTTTGCAAAAGTGTTATTGCCACACACACAATCTGTGAAAATGTGTCATTAATGAACATTTAAGCTTAAAGGGTATATGGCAGGGATGGGAATACAGTAGAGTCTCACTTATCCAACACTCGCTTATCCAATGTTCTGGATTATCCAACGCATTTTTGTAGTCAATGTTTTCAATAAATCGTGATATTCTGGTGCTAAATTCGTAAATACAGTAATTACTACATAGCATTACTGCGTATTGAACTACTTTTTCTGTCAAATTTGTTGTATAACATGATGTTTTGGTGCTTCATTTGCAAAATCATAACCTAATTTGATGTTTAATAGGCTTTTCCTTAATCCCTCCTTATTATCCAACATATTCACTTATCCAACCTTCTGGCGGCCCGTTTATGTTGGATAAGTGAGACTCTACTGTATTGATTTCCAGTCTTGCCGTATATAACAACCCAGTAGTACTGTAATAAAAGCCTGTGTAGGGTTTATTTAAGAGATTTTCAGTTCTAGTGGGTGGGGCTGGGCTGCATTAATTCACTGTGTCTTAATAATATTCACATATGCAGACGGTATTTCTTCGGGAGACTCCTATCTTATACAGCTTCAAACACCAGTAGAATAATAGGAGGAAATACAGCAACTTCTTATGTAAACACATCTCTAATTTCCATATCCACGATGCACAAGAACCTCCAGCCACTCCAGGTGGGTGAAATTTAATATTTATAATCAAACTGAAATGCAGAACTTGATATCTGCAAAGCCTTCCTCCGCAGACAAGGCACTATTTGACAAAACAGTGCATTTGCTGGAGCAGCCTCAAGCTGGTTTACTTCTATCCACTGGACACTCATTTACAAGAAAGTGATTTTGCAGTAATATCTTCCAAGCTAGTTGCCATCTGCGCCACAACATGTGCTCTGGCTCTATCTTGCTGCACGCTTAAGAATATAATAGAGCCAAGTGCAGGAGGCCTGTGTTACAGAAATAGTAATTTTGTTCAGACAGCTGCGATAGTTATGGGTTTTTATGCTGGTCCACAAAATAATAGTTTCAGTTTTCGAGACAAGATAGCTGGGTACCCCGCCTACTTCACTGCACTGTCCAGAAGTTCTTATTGCTATGCTATCCCCTTTATTGATAGCTTTTGCTGTGTTATTTTAATGCACAATCAGGCAAATAAAGTCTGGCTTCCAAGGCGAGCCAAAGCACCGTTTCATAGCTGCGCAAGTCCCAATGCTGCCCCACCTTTTTTTTAATTGAAGTTTATTATTAAAAAGAAAAACAAACATGTAACATAAGTGAAGGACGTACAGACATACCATTGTGCAAAAAAGTAACACACAATAAACATAGATTACATCATCCCAACAGAAGCAACATCTATGCACCAACAATACAATTACATTAAAATTGACTTCCTTCTATTGTGCGGTGCTTTGAAAATTAATCTTTTTATATCCATTGTACCCTTGTTTTCCTAATTGCTTATTTTCTCCTTATTTACATGTTCTGGGGTGGTCCATTATTCAATCCTTCTTCTCTAAACCATTTTCATATTATTATCTTGCATGTTTCTTTTTTAAAATAGTTTTTGATTGATTCCCAATTTGTTTGTTTTCTTGGTTTACCTTGGGTGTTTGATAATAGATATGTTAATTTATCCATGTTCATTATTTCTAAAATTTTATTATACCATCATTTGATGTCCGGCCTATTTTTTCCCCTCCATTTTTTGGTGTAAGTCAGTCTCGCAGCTGTAATTAAGTAATTGTACAGGATTTCTTTATTTTTATCTTTTTCAATGTCATACATCCCTAGGAGGAGGAGTTTGGGGTCTAGGTTGACTTTAATACGTAGCATATTCTGAATGCTGCCCCACCTTAAGATGTCTGCACCAAGCTCTTGTCCCAACTCACTGCAACCATCTCCAACGGCAAGACAAGCCATAGCTTTGCTATAAGACCTGCCTAGAAGATCAAGGCATTTCTATATTGCAGTTATTCTGCAAATACACTTAAGGGCGACATTTAAGTGTATTAAGGTGGACACAGCATATTATCTGAGACTACAGAAATGCTGGACCTCTCTAACCACCACCATGTCAGGCTACACAGAGAAGCCACTGAAATCCACAAGAAGCATGTGGACAATTTCAACAGAAAAGGAGGAAATGACAAAGACAACCCAGACTGTTATATGGATAAAGTAGGAGGATATTGGACGAACGGATTTTAAACATATGTTTTATGTTTTATATTTTATACTGTATTTAATTGGTTGTAATACATTTTTATATGTTGTTGTTTTTAATGATGTGTCGGCATCGAATTGTTGCCAATTGTACGCCGCCCTGAGTCCCTTCGGGTGAGAAGGGCGGGATAGAAATATTGGAAATAAAAATAAAATAAATAAATGAAATCATGAAAATGAAGAAAATACTGAGCATTCCACAAATATATAAACCTCCGTTGCCTAGTTTCCAATAGACCTCACAACCTCTGAGGATGCCTGACACAGATATGGGTCAAACGTCAGGAAAAAATGCTTCTGGAACATGGCCATTGCAGCCACAGATTTCAACAGAAGGGAGAAAACAATGAAAATGAACAAAATCTGGCTACCAATATTTTTTTAAAAACTTCTAAAATCAGGACAGTAAATAAATAACAATTCTCAGAAAACAGAGGAATTCCAGACAATAATCAATCAGGGCCAGCTAACACCTCCCAACAAAGGATTCCCCCAGGCAGTAACTAGCCAGGCTTTGAAGCTGCAATGCCATTAAATGCTAAATGCCAATTGCAACATTCACAACTGTCTCAAAGAGACAAGAGTTTTTTCTCCCACCCTGGACACTATATATACTTGTCCAAGGTGGGAGAAAAAACTCATCTGCTGGAGGCAAGTGTGAATGTTGCCATTGGCCTTGCAGCTTCAAAGCCTGGCTGCTTTCTGCCTACAACAGACAAAGAATTCTTTCTCCCACCCTGGACATTATTCCACAGGTATATAAGCCCCATTTGCCTAATTTCCAAACAGACCTCAGTCCTCTGAGGATGCCTGAGGATGTGGGTGAAACGTCAGGAGAGAATGCTTCTGGAACATAACCATACAGATCGGAAAACTCACGGCAACCCATTTATAGGGGTACCAGCTGTTAGAGATTGAAGATTGAAGTCCAAAACACCTGGAGGGCCGAAGTTTGCTCATGCCTGCACTTGAGCTTATAGTAAGCAAAGAGTGTATGCATCCCACTTAAAATCCTATGACCACCTACAAGTCCTATACTTGAAATTTTCGTCAGCCTATTCTTGTTTCTGATGCAAGTTTGCTACACCCCAAAGTGATAATGATGAAGAAATCCCATCAGCAAGATTATGGCTTGTCATTCAAACACCAACATCACCCTCCACCCATAACACAGACAAGTTCTTCCTAAAGCTGTTTTTATGAGCGAAGCTGCAGAGCCACTTAAAGACTATTTAAAATAGCATGCTAATGCACCGAACATCCTTAATGCACTTGCCAAAAAAAAAAATCCTGTCAAATCACACACTGACATCTCAGGCTACTCAAGTCAAGTGCTTGCAAACTGCCATTTCCAATAAGATAAATTGATTTGCTTTATTATTTCCTACTGTGAGACATTCCACACCCTTTTGTCTGCAATAACTGCATTAAGCACAACTGCCTAGTCATGGTTGCTCAACTCAGCCGGGCTCTTCAAAGCTGCATCCGCCTCAAAAGTGTCACAAATTGGCAGATCGACAACAAATGTGGTCAGCAAAAGGAAGGGACAGGTGCCAAAATTGTGTTTTAATGTCGATGGTAAAACCCAAGACATTTAAACACCATTAAAATGTTTTAATGTATATGTTAGGAGTTCCTGGTGGTGCAATGGGTTAAACCCTTGTGCCGGCAATTCGAATCCGAAAAGAGCGGATGAGCTCCCCTCTGTCAGCTCCAGCTCCCCATGCATGGACATGGGAGAAGCCTCCCACAGGATGGTGAAAACATCAAAAACATCTGGGCGTCCCCTGGGCAACGTCCTTGCAGACGGCCAATTCTCTCATACCAGAAGTGACTTGCAGTTTCTCAAGTCGCTCCTGACACAAATATATATATATATACACACACACACACACACACACACACACACACATAATATGTGTCTATGGCATCAAATTGCTGCCAATCCGTAAGGCCGCTCTGAGTCCCCTTTGGGGTGAGAAGAGCAGGATATAAATGCTGTTAAAAAGTAAATTGGTTGGCTGGTTATGTTTTATTTTTTTCTATATGCTTGTTTTTATGTTTACATGTTTTAAATTGCATTTGATATCGTATTTTATGCTGTATTTGGGCTTGGTCCCCATGTGAGCCATCCCTTTGGGGAGATGGGGCGGGATACAAAAATAAAATTATTATTATTATTTTATGACACAATAATAATAACAACTTTATTTTTGTATCCCGCCCCATCTATTATTATTATTATTATTATTATTAAATAAATATACCACTTTATATGCTTGTTTTTATGTTTACATGTTTTAAATTGCACTTGATATCGTATTTTATGTTGTATTTGGGCTTGGTCCCCATGTGAGCCATCCCGAGTCCCTTCAGGGAGATGGGGCGGGATACAAAAATAAAGTTATCATTATTATGAAATAATAATAAATATACCACTTTATATGCTTGTTTTTATGTTTACTTGTTTTAAATTGCATTTGATGTTGTATTTTATGCTGCATTTGGGCTTGGTCCCTATGTGAGCTGCCCTGAGTCCTTTAGGGGAGATGGGGCGGGATACAAAAATAAAATTATTATTATTATTATTAAATAATAAATAAACCACTTTTGAGTCTCATTAGAGGTTGGAAAACAGGGCAAAAGACCCCAGACCCAACTCAATCAAACTCCATATCACCACCAAGTATGTTACATAAAGCTGCTTTGAAGGGTATTACTATACTGAAGGTAAAGATCAAGGTTTTCCCTTGACGTTAAGTCCAGTCATGTCTGACTTTTGGGGTTGGTGCTTATCTCCATTTCTAAGCCGAAGAGCCGGCATTGTCCATAGATACCTCCAAGGTCATGTGGCCACTGGCATGACTGCATGGAGCGCCGTTACCTTCCCGCCGGAGCGGTACCTATTGATCTACTCACATTGGCATGTTTTCGAACTGCTAGGTTGGCAGGAGCTGGGGCTGATTCCGCTCCCGGGGTTTGAACCTGGGACCTTTCGGTCTCCAGCTCAGTGCTTTAATGCACTTCGCCACCATAAATAACAATAAAATAAACCACTTTTGAGTCTCATCAGAGGTTGGAAAACAGGGCAAAAGACCCCAGACCCAACTCAATCAAACTCCATATCATCACCAAGTATGTTACTTGGTGGGCTGTGGCGCAGGCTGGAAAGCAAGCCAGCTGCAACAAATCACTCTGACCAAGATGTCATGAGTTCGAGGCCAGCCTGTGCCTGCGTCGTCTCTGTCTCTGTTCTGTGTTATGGCATTGAATGTTTGCCTTTATGTGTGCAATGTGATCCACCCTGAGTCCCCTTCGGGATGAGAAGGGCGGAATATAAATGCTGTAAGTAATAAATAATAATAATAATACATAAAGCTGCTTTGAAGGGTATTGCAATACTGAAGCATTGCTGGGAGCAACTCTCCCCCATTTGCATTCCCATGTTGCAACTTATGCCACTACCTTAGTGGTCAGGACTAATTCCCAACAGCATCCCTCCTCCAAAGGTCTGCTTGGTTTCTTAGGTTTGAGGAAACAGGCACTTATTAATAAATAAATAAAATATCAACGAAAGGAGGTGTCGGGAACCTCCAGAACCCGGGGACAAAAAATGCAAAGGGGGCCGACCGTCCGTCCGTCTGTCCGGCAACTGTTGCTGTGCGTCAGCAGAGGAGCCGCACTCACTCACTCACTCACTCACCCGACTGAGCGGTGCTGGGCTGGGCTGCTGCATCCGCGTCCTGCGTGCTCCAGGGCCGGTCCCACCCCGGCAGGCTGAGCGACTGCAGCCCAAGGCACAGGTCGTTGGCGTCCGGCAGGCCGCGGGGAGAGGACTCCTGCGCCGACGGTGGGAAGAGCATCCTGCTGGCGGCCGATCCCTCCGGGTCCTGGAAGTCTGCACGAGAGGCACACAAACAGGGACACGCTTAAGAGTTTGGGAGTTTCCCAGAGAGCGATGGATTGACATCCGGAGGAAAGGAGAGGAGAGGAGCATCTGGCCTGCCACCAGACCCACCTCCACCCTCTCTCCTCGCTGCCTGGGCCAGCATGTGACCAAGCGGCTGATGCTCACCGGGCTGCCAGAAACGTCACTCGGCCGTGCAAGACAGACACATCTCCGCTTGCGGGGTTGAGGTGGAGAGCATGGGGAACATCCTCGCAGACACAGCTCCCGCAGCAGCGCAGAGGCAACACACAGACCGAGCAAGTGCCCGACTGTTAGCACTCCCCGGCCGCCCTGGCCCCGCCTCATCCACCCTCTCCACCCACAAAACCCAAAAAAACCTTTCCTCCCTGGAACGTGTCCAGCCCTGGAAGCAGCAAAATGATGCACAGCTTCACAATTATACTGGCACAATCTGCGTTAAAAAAACACACACACCAAAACTTGGCTACTGTACTCTGACAGGCTCTGCATTGTTTGCCACTGTGGATAACCTTTCAAAATAATAATAATAATAATAATAATAAGAAAGCAGTGGAGCTTGAACTATGTTGGGAAGGAAGTGTGCGTTTACATGTAGGCAAGCACACTAGGAAAGGGGGGCAGTTACAACCAATCTAATGGGCACCTTTAGAATTAGGCAACCAATGCCCAAATAATAACAACAACAACTTTATAACCACTGCCCTAATAATAATAATAGTAACTACTAGTACTACTTTATAACTTTATAAGGCAACCAATGTCTTATAACCACTATCCAAATAATCATCATCATCATCATCATCATCATCATCATCATCATCATCATCATTTTATAAGGCAACCAGTGCCCAAATAATAATAACTTTATAAGGCAACCAGTGCCTTATAACCACTGTCCAAATAATCATCATCATCATCGTTTTAGAAGGCAACCAGTGCCCAAATAATAATAATAATAATAATAATAATAATAGTAACTACTAGTACTACTTTATAACTGTATAAGGCAACCAGTGCCCTAATAAGAATTATAAAGCAACCACTGTCCAAATAATCATCATCATCATCATCATTTTATAAGGCAACCAGTGCCCAAATAATAATAACAACTTTCTAACTTTATAAGGCAACCACTGCCCTAATAATAGTAACTACTAGTACTACTTTATAACTTTATAAGGCAACCAGTGCCTTATAACCACTGTCCAAATAATAATCATCATCACCGTTTTATAAGGCAACCAGTGCAGACTACGAACAGAGGCACAACTATGTGGCCCAAATGATTCATTGGAACTTATGCCTCAAGTACCACCTGCCAGCAGTAAAGAACTGGTGGGATCACAAACCTGCAAAAGTACTGGAAAATGAGCACGCAAAGATACTGTAGGACTTCCGAATCCAGACTGACAAAGTTCTGGAACACAACACACCAGACCTCACAGTTGTGGAAAAGAAAAAGGTTTGGATCATGGATGTTGCCATCCCAGGTGACAGTCGAATTGACAAAAAACAACAGGAAAAACTCAGCCGCTATCAGGACCTCAAGATTGAACTTCAAAGACTCTGGCAGAAACCAGTGCAGGTGGTCCCGGTGGTGATAGGCACACTGGGTGCCGTGCCAAAAGATCTCAGCCGGCATTTGGAAACAATAGACATTGACAAAATTACGATCTGCCAACTGCAAAAGGCCACCCTACTGGGATCTGCGCGCATCATCCGAAAATACATCACACAGTCCTAGACACTTCCCAAACGTTTGGGACTGTGTGATGCATTATTATTATTATTATTATTATTATTATTATTATGGACTGTGTGATGTATTATTATTATTATTATTATTATTATTATTATTACTGGCCCCATGTTATTCGCCCTGAGTCCCTATGGGGAGATGGAGGTGGGGTACAAAAATAAAGTTGTTGTTGTTGTTGTTATTATATTCCAAAAGAGCATGAAACCAGCTCTCAAGCTCTTCCAGTTCTTCCACTTGGGGCTCAATTAAGAAATGGCAAGCAATGCACACTTTGCAATGCTGTAACCAGGAGTCTTCTTCATTATGATCTGGAGAGATGGTGCTTAAAGATGCCAACGCTGGACTATGGACACAACAGTGCGTTTGCAGCAGCAGCAGCAGCTCCATGCAAATACAGGAGGGGGGGAAAACCTCACAAGAATACAAAACAGAGCACAAAAGCTGCAGCACGCAGTAATGAAGAAGCCCTAAGAAAGGCACAGTGTTATGGTTGCTAAGATATGCTTGAATGTGTGGGCACCGTCTGTGAATTCTCAGAGCCAGAGGGATGGCTGAATAACATTTCTAGGAGTCCTGGGGAGTGCCCGGCATCCCATGGCAACACAAGTATGCATTTTTTTGCACTCATAACTCCTGATGACAAGCACTCAAGTATCTGAACCGCCTTCGCAGTGTGGTCCTTTGCAAATCTTACTCAGATGCAAGATTACTGTCATTACTGGAAAAGGACAAAATCGGAATATACTCCGGTTAAGTGTGCGGTAAACTGAGACTAGCATCAATTCAGGTCTCTCTCTGCAAAATGTAAACACACTTCAGAAATACTTAGCATGCTATATGTGATCATTATATATAAAACTAGCTTTGCCCGGCCACGCATTGCTGTGGCTTATGGGAATCCTTTGTTGGCCAGGTAGAATAGCAGTGAATAGCCTTGCAGTCTTAAAGCCTGGCCGTTTTCTGGAGTAGCTGGAGCTTTTTGTTGTATGAACGTAGAAGCATGGATGAGGGGTTGTGCTGCCAAGATTAGTGTTTCTGGGATGTGTAGTTTTGTTCTAGGCCGAAATTTTATTACCCTTTTATGTACAGTAGAGTCTCACTTATCCAATACTCGCTTATCCAACGTTCTGGATTATCCAACGCATTTTTGGAGTCAATGTTTTCAATATATCGTGATATTTTGGTGCTAAATTCGTAAATACAGTAATTACTACATAGCATTACTGTGTATTGAACTACGTTTTCTGCCAAATTTGTTGTATAACATGATGTTTTGGTGCTTCATTTGTAAA
Source organism: Anolis carolinensis (assembly GCF_035594765.1). Classification (NCBI taxonomy): domain Eukaryota; kingdom Metazoa; phylum Chordata; class Lepidosauria; order Squamata; family Anolidae; genus Anolis; species Anolis carolinensis. Next base: position 18,557,442 of record NW_026943822.1, on the reverse strand, counting down.
ATCATAACCTAATTTGATGTTTAATAGGCTTTTCCTTAATGCCTCTTTATTATCCAACATATTCGCTTATCCAACATTCTGCTGGCCCATTTATGTTGGATAAGTGAGATTCTACTGTATATAGATAATATATAGCACAGGTATCTCAATTCCTTTCCTAGAATGCTGTCAGTGAATAAGCGGTCCCTTACAATAAAAAACAGAAGAAAACTTGGAAATACAGTAGAGTCTAGTTTATCCAACGTTCTGTATTATCCAACGCAGTTTGCCATTTAGAAGTCAATGTTTTTGTAGTCAGATTTTCAATACATTGCGAAGTTTTGGTGCTAAATTCGTAAATACAGTACAGTAGAGTCTCACTTACCCAACATAAACGGGCTGGCAGAATGTTGGATAAGCGAATATGTTGGATGATAAGGAGGGATTAAGGAAATGTACATACAATATTTTATTTGTACATACAATTTTTATATTATTAGCATAGTACAATATTAGCAATATTATATATTCCTATATTGTACTATACCACTATAGTGTAATATTATTAGTATATAATATTACATGTAATTAATTATTATCATATTGTATTATTAGTATTATATTGTAATACATTATAATATTGTTATCAATATTATATGTATACACAATATATTATATTATTACATATTATTGTATATTATATATACCATATATACTCGAGTATAAGCCGACCCAAATATAAGCAGAGGCACCTAATTTTACCACACAAAAAACCCTGGGAAAACATTGACTCCAGTATAAGTCGAGAATGGCAAATTTCAGAAATAAAAACAGATACCAATAAAATTACATTAATTGAGGCATCAGTAGGTTAAATGTTTTTGAATATTTACATAAAGCTCAAATTTAAGATTGTCCAGCTCTGATTAAATTATTATTCTCATCTTCTTCAATGTAAATGTGCTTATATATCCTTTTAATAATAATTGAGTAAAATAATACATATAATAGTAATAATAATAATAATAATAATAATAATAATAAATACAGGAAAATAATACATGTAGTAATAAATAGAGTAAAATAATAAATATAATAATAACAAAAATAGAGTAAAATAAATGTAATAGTAGCAACAATAATAAAGAAAAATAATAAATGTAACAATGCCAATAATAATAGAGAAAAATAATAAATGTACCATATATTCTCGAGTATAAGCTGACCCAAATATAAGCCAACCAGGACCCTCACCCGAGTATAAGCCAAGGGGGGCTTTTTCAGCCTTAAAAAAAGGGCTGAAAAACTAGGCTTATACTTGAGTATATACAGTACATATTATCATATCAGCATTGAAGAGCCTTGCAGCTTCAAAGTCTGGCTGCTTCCTGCCTGGGGGAATCCTATGTTGGGAGGAAACTTCGAATAATTATTTTGGGATATTATACAGAGAGATGCCAGCCAATATGAGTTTGCTGCAACCGAACTCATTGGCATCTTAATGCCCCTGTTGCCGAAACATCTGTAAAAGCAGCTGCCTAATGAGATATAAACCCATGAATACCATTAGGAAAAGCTCAGGTCTACCAAAAAACATGTGCCAAAAGAAAGCTGTTAGTCCTTAAGATGCCACTAGATGGTTTGTAATATTTATGAACACTCACTTAACCCGGTTCCCCTTTGTACTGATTATATTCTTTAATCCCAAACCTCATTACACATTAACACTATGCTAAGAGTGAGCCTTGCTTTTCCACAGCCATTTTTCTCTCCCAGCTAGCTGTCTAAAACCTTTTAGAGAAATTGCATGCATCTGTTTTTAGGAATGGGCGATTTTAAAGCCATCCAAAGTTTCATCGTTTGGGTAAGTTTTGGGTTTTGCAAAGTTCACGAAAGCTGGCTCTACACTACCATATAATAATAATAATAATAATAATAATTCAAAGACTCTGGCAGAAACCAGTGCAGGTGGTCCTGGTGGTGATGGGCACACTGGGTGCCGTGCCAAAAGATCTCAGCCAGCATTTGGAAACAAGAGACATTGACAAAATTACGATCTGCCAAGTGCAAAAGGCCACCCTGCTGGGATCTGCACGCATCATCCGAAAATACATCACACAGTCCTAGACACTTGGGAAGTGTTCGACTTGTGATTTTGTGATATGAGATCCAGCATGTCTATCTTGTTTGCTGTGTCATAATATAATAATAATAATAATAATAATAATAATAATAATAATAATAATACATCACACGGTCCTAAACACTTGGGAAGTGTTCGACTTGTGATTTTGTGATATGAAATCTAACATATATATCTCGTTTGCTGTGTCATGCTATGTCTTTGTGTCAATAATAATAATTTTATTTTTATATCCTACCACCATCTCCCCGAAGGGACCCGGGCCGGCTCACAAGCCCAGCAATAACATAGGTTAAAACATAATCCAAGAATTAAAACAATATAAACAATATAAATATAAAACATCATAAAACACGTAAAACAATCCAGTTTAATCCAGTTCAAAGCAGATAATCTGGATTTTATATGGCAGTGTAGATGGGGCCTAATAATTTTAAAAAAAGATGTAAAAAGAGAGGAAGAAAAAAAAAGACAGAATCAAAACATTAAAGGAAATTAAATGTTTTGAAGTGATACGAGGTCTCTTCCACACAGCAGAAAAAAATCCAACATTATCTGCTTTGAACTGGAATATATGACAGTGCGGACTCAGATAACCCAGTTCAAAGCAGATATTGTGGGGTTTTCTGCCTTGATATTCTGGATTATATGGCTGTGTGGAAGGGCCTTTTGACTAGGACTCCGAGGCTGTAAAACGATTACATTTTGACACCTCTTTCACTACCAAAACTCAATGCTTTGTAATCCTGGGATTTGTAGTTTTACAAGGTCTTTATAGTCTATTCTGCCAAACCACCAATCCACAGTCCCAAAGATTCCACAGCATGACACCATGGAAGTTAAACCGATGTCAAACTGCATTAATTATCCAGTGTAGATTCTCCCTAACGCCCCTTCTACATTGCCATATAAAATACAGATTATCTGCTTTGATAATCTGGATTATATGGCAGTATAGAAGGGGCCTTAATGGTTTGAACCCCTATCTGACAATGGAAATCCAATGGGTGAGACTATACTTATTTACTACATTTATATCCCGCTCTTCTCACCCTGAGCGGCTTACAAATAATATGTACATAAAATAAATTATATTATTAGCGTAGCACAATACTAGCATTACATATTATATTGTACTACACCACTATACTGTATTATTAGTAACATCACATGTAATATATACAGTAGAGTCTCACTTATCCAAGCTAAACGGGCCAGCAGAAGCTTGGATAAGCGAATATCTTGGATAATAAGGAGGGATTAAGGAAAAAACCTATTAAACATCAAATTAGGTTCTGATTTGACAAATTAAGCACCAAAACATCATGTTATACAACAAATTTGACAGAAAAAGTAGTTCAATACGCAGTAATGTTATGTTGTAATTACTGTATTTACGAATTTAGCACCAAAATATACGATATATTGAAAACATTGACTACAAAAATGGCTTGGATTATCCAGAGGCTTGGATAAGCGAGGCTTGAATAAGTGAGACTCTATTGTAATACATAGTTAATATTATTATATTGTATTATTATACAATATTATAGTATTATATATAGTATATATATAGTACAGTAGTCTCACTTATCCAACATAAACGGGCCGGCAGAATGTTGGATAAGCAAATATGTTGGATAATAAGGAGGCATTAAGGAAAAGCCTATTAAACATCAAATTAGGTTATGATTTTACAAATGAAGCACCAAAACATCATGTTAAACAACAAGTTTGGCAGAAAAAGTAGTTCAATACGCAGCAATGCTATGTAGTAATTACTGTATTTATGAATTTAGCACCAAAATATCATGATATATTGAAAACATTGACTACAAAAATGCGTTGGATAATCCAGAACATTGGATAAGCGAGTGTTGGATAAGTGAGACTCTACTGTATTATATATTGTACTAGCTTTGCCCGGCCACGTGTTGCTGTGACTTATGGGAATCCTTTGTTGGCCAGATGGAATAGCAGTGAATAGCCTTGCAGTCTCAAAGCCTGGTCGTTTTCTGGAGTAGCTGGAGCTTTTTGTTGTATGAACATAGAGGCATGGATGAGGGGTTGTGCTGCCAAGTTTAGTGTTTTTGGGATGTGTAGTTTTGTTTTGTCCTAGGCTGAAATTTCATTACCCTTTTATATATATAGATTACATTACAACATTACTATCAATATTACCTGTATATACATTGAGCAAGTCACTTTCTCAGAATCAAAGGAAGACAAAACATTCTGAAATATGCTAGTCATAACAACTCTCCCACTAGTTTGTGCTTTTCTTGGAAAACTGACAACTTTATTATTTAAAAAGTTCACTTTTAAGCACTGCCTTAATCCCAAAGATCTGGATTGATTTGATCAAGGAAACCGAGTCTGCAAAATCTGATCAGAGCTATTAAAACAGGATTTATATCCCTGCTGAACCATGATATGGGCCTTGGCGAGTTAATTCTTGCCTCTCTCCTCCCACTCTCTTGCTCAAAAGCACAGCACAAAAGAGATATTCATATGTGAACAGATGGCATTCCTCAGGTATCTTGACAGAGATCGAGTGATACTGATGTTGGACTGAATATTTCAGGAGCGGACGGTAGAGAAAGCAGGAATAAACCATCAGTCTGGAGGGAAGTAGTGGGCATGGATGAAGCATACATTATAGGCTGGGCAATGGCGCAGCCAGCTGCAATAAATCACTACTGACCAAGAGGTCATGGGATCGAAGTCTGGGTCGGATTGAGCTCCCGACCATTCATAGCCTAGCTCGCTGTTGACCTAAGCAGCTCGAAAGACAGTTGCATCTGTCGAGTACAAAATTTAGGTACCACTTCATGCAGGGAGGCTAATTTAACTAATTTATGACACCAGAAAACTTCTAGCAACATGCGGAAAGGAATGAGGAAGTAACACCATCAAAGACTCGGTGTCACAAGTGGATGATGAAGCGGCAACTCCCCCTATGGCCGGAATCGAGCATGTTCTCATGAAACCGGAAGCTGGAAAATGTTAAATTGCCTCTATGTCTGTCTATGTATGTCGTAGGTCTAATGGCATTTAATGTTTGCCATGTATATGTGCATTGTAATCCGCCCTGAGTCCCTTTCGGGGTAAGAAGGACGAAATATAAATAAGTAAGCAAATAAATGATTTCACCCAAGACATGTCCATACAACATTTGTCTAGACAGCCTGAACAGAATCATTGTCCCTGCAAAATTAATTTATTCATGCTTTGTTAATTTAAATTTGCATGGAATCCTTTTGACTTTTAATTTGGTGGTCTATGAGGATGGTCAGGAAGCAGAGGTTTCAAAGGCAAGAGAAAATATGGCAGACTATTATTATACTAAATTGTAATATTAATATTATATTATAGACAGTAGAGTCTTGCTTATCCAACATAAATGGGCCGGCAGAAAGTTCAATAAGCAAAAATGTTGAATAAGGAGGGATTCGGGAAAAGCCTATTAAACGCCAAATTGTGTTATAATTTTACAAATTAAGCACCAAAACATCATGTTATACAACAAATTTGGCAGAAAAGGTAGTTCAATACGCAGTAATGCTATGTAGTAATTACTGTATTTACAAATTTAGCACAAAAATATCATGATATATTGAAAACATTGACTACAAAAATGCATTGGATAATCCAGAACCTTGGATAAGCAAGTCTTGGATAAGTGAGACTCTACTATATATTTATTCATGCTTTGTTAATTTAAATTTGCATTGAATTCTTTTGACTTTTAATTTGGTGGTCTATGAGGATGGCTAGGAAGCAAAGGTTTCAAAGGCAAGAGAAAATAGGGCAGACTAGTATTATACTATATAATAATATATAATAATTATATATTATTATGGTAGTCAGAATCAGCTATCCTGCTGCAACAAGGTGTGAATTATCTGAAGTGAACAAATTGGCAAAATCGATCAATGAGAAACCTCCTAGGATGCCTGGGCAAAATATCAGGAGAGAATGCTTCTGGAACATGGCCGGAAAAACTCTCAGTATGAAAATACTTTCCACTTTCTGGGAATTTTCTTTCTATAAATCAATAGTTTCCAAACTTGAAAATGTCGACCTTTATCCTTAGTGACGTTTGTATCACCCCCTAATTTTTCTGGTTATAATGTGTTTTATTGTACGTTATGTTTTAATTGCTTATTTTATTCGATTATTGTATCATTGTTTTGGTTCTTGACACTCGTAATTGTTTTATTTGGTTTTGTTCTGGGCTTGGCCCATGTTAGCCGCCCCAAGTCCCTTCGGGGAGATGGTGGCGGGATAGAAAAATAAATTATTATTTTATTATGACACAGCAAACAAGATAGATGTGCTGGATTTCGTATCACAAAATCACAAGTCGAACACTTCCCAAGCGTCTAGGACTGTGTGATGTATTTTCGGACGATGCACGTAGATCCCAGTAGGGTGGCCTTTTGCAGTTGGCAGATCGTGATTTTGTTATAATAATAATAATAATAATACAGTAGAGTCTCACTTATCCAAGCCTCGCTTATCCAAGCTTCTGGATTATTCAAGCCATTTTTGTAGTCAATGTTTTCAATACATCATGATATTTTGGTGCTAAATTCGTAAATACAGTAATTATTACATAGCATTACTGCATATTGAACTACTTTTTCTGTCAAATTTGTTGTATAACATGATGTTTTGGTGCTTAATTTGTAAAATCATTGATCATTTGTAAACATCATTGATGTTCAATAGACTTTTCCTTGATCCCTCCTTATTATCCAACGTATTCGCTTATCCAATGTTATGCCGGCCCGTTTATGTTTGATAAGTGAGACTTTACTGTAATTTTATTGGTATCTATTTTTATTCCTGAAATTTACCACCCTTGGCTTATACTGGAGTCAATATTTTCCCAGTTTTTTTGTGGCAAAATTAGGTGCCTCAGCTTATATTCGGGTCGGCTTATACTCGAGTATATACAGTATCTGAAATCAACAAATTGGCAAAGTCGATCAATGAGAAACCTCCGAGGATGCCTGCCAACAGATGTGGGCGAAACGTCAGGAGAGAATGCTTCTGGAACATGGCCGGAAAAACTCTCAGTATGAAAATACTTTCCACTTTCTTTCTATAAATCAATAGTTTCCAAACTTGAAAATGTTGCTCATTCCTGACCTAGGAACATCATTCCCATCCTTCAACGGTTTACTCCTCTTCTGGAATGATGTTTTGCTGGAATCACCGTTCACAAGAATCCACCCGCAAAGAAAACTCATTCCACAGTGAGTAATCCAAGTTCCTCCAAGGAAACCCAAATTGCCTGCTATTTTTAAAACAATGCCAACTAAATAAATTACCTGGCAGCAGCTCCCTTCTTTCTTTTGTGATGGGCGTTGCACAGACTCCATTGAAGTCGAGCGAGTTATCCAACATGGCATTGATTCGGCGGAAAATATCTGCATTGCTGCACGTGGTGAGGGCTGGAACGTCACAGTTGTCCCAGCACTCCTTTGCTGTCCTTCCAATTCCTTCCTTCTGGGGAGAAAGGGGATGATGTTAGCACCCTATAAGGCAGGCATGGGCAAACTTGGGCCCTCCGGGTGTTTTGGACTTCAACTCCCACCATTCCTAACAGCCGGTAGGCTGTTAGGAATGGTGGGAGTTGAAGTCCAAAACACCCGGAGGGCCCAAGTCTGCCCATGCCTGGTCTAGACCAGTTGCAAATTGTATTGCCATATCATTACTGTAGTTCAATACAGTAATGCTATGTAGTAATTACTGTATTTACAAATTTAGCACCAAAATATCATGATGTATTGAAAACATTGACTACAAAAATGTGTTGGATAATCCAGAATGTTGGATAAGTGAGACTCTACTATACAGTAATTACTACATAACGTTCCTATGTATTGAACTGCTTTTTCTGTCGATTTGTTGTAAAACATGTTTTGGTGCTTAATTTGTAAAATCATAACGTAATTTGACGTTTAATAGGCTTTTCCTTAATCCCTCCTTATTATCCAACATTTCCGCTTATCCAACGTTCTGCCGGCCCATTTATGTTGGATAAGTGAGACTCTACTGTACTTATTTTGACAGTAGAGTCTCACTCATCCAACCTAAACCGGCCAGCAGAACATTGGATAAGCGAATATGTTCATTGCACATTAATGCTATGTAGTAATTACTGTATTTACGAACTTAGCGCCAAAATATCACAATGCATTGAAAATTGTATTGCCATATCATTACTGTAGTTCAATACAGTAATGCTATGTAGTAATTACTGTATTTACAAATTTAGCACCAAAATATCATGATGTATTGAAAACATTGACTACAAAAATGCGTTGGATAATCCAGAACGTTGGATAAGTGAGACTCTACTGTAGTTCATTACACGTTAATGCTATGTAGTAATTACTGTATTTTCGAATTTAGCGCCAAAATATCACAATGCATTGAAAACATTGACTTCAAAAATGCATTAGATAATCCAGAACATTGGATAAGCGAGACTCTACTGTAGTATATTCCAGAAAATTCATTTCTGTGGCTGCCGCAAACTATGTTGAATTGGTTGAGACTTGATTAGATATTCATTGAAAAACTAGAGCAAAATATGCTGTAGGATGCAGTTTAGTACACTTTTTTCCCGTGACTTTATGGTAGAAACAATTAGAAAATGACATTTATAACTCAGGAACAACAACTGGGTTACAAAGAGTAATGGAGGCCAAAAGCAATGAATAGTTGGAAGTAGACCTGCCATGGAGCAACAAGGACCAACTAAATGCAATCAGGAGCCTTGAAGGCATTAACAGCTCCTTTCTCCAGCTTTTCTGTGTTTGATTTTACAAGGGAAAATCATGGAAACTCATGGAAGCCAGGTGTCAACAATTTTGTCCTATTCAGAGTGCTATCCAAAGTTCTTGCAAGCAGGTGGAAGAGTTAAGTCTTTTGGAGGCCAATCTGAATGTTGCAAAAGGCCAGATTGATTAGCATTGAATAGCCTTGCAGCTTCAAAGCCTGTCTGCTTTCTGTCTCCAACTGAGACAAGTTCTTTCTCCCACCCTGGCCATTATTCCACAATAAACCCCACTTGCCTACTTTCCAAACAGACCTCACAAACCTGTGAGGGTGCCTGCCATAGATGTGGGTGAAACGTCAGGAGAGAATGCTTCCGGAACATGGCCAGACAGCCTGGAAAACTCACAGCAACCCACTGTTTATATGTGTCTCTTTTATGGATTTAATCTGAATTGTGTGCAATACTATTATTTAATACTGTTTCTATATGTGTGTATTTTAAATATACACCATTTACAACCTATATAAAAGCACAGCAGACCCTGGCATGGTGTCAAAAAGCTTGTTTTTCAAAAACAAGTAGATGCATAGATGTGTATGTATGTATATATATACTTCTGGAAGATGGCCAGACAGCCCAGAAAACTCACAGCAACCCACTGTTTTTATACATATCTCTTTTATAAATTTAATCTGAATTGTGTGTAATACTAATGTTTCATACTGTTTCTATATGTGTGTAATACTAATTAATGTTATTTATTACGGTGTCTATATGAGTATATTTTAAATATACACTATTTACAACCTATATAAAAGCACAGCAGTCCCTAGCATGGTGTTAAAAACGATTTTTTGGCAAAAACAAGTAGATGCATAGGTGTGTTTGTATATATAGTAGTCTCACTTATCCAACGTTCTGTATTATTCAACGCAGTCTGCTTTTTAGTAGTTATTATTTTTGTAGTCAATGTTTTCAATACATTGCAATGTTTTGGTGCTAAAGTCATGAATACATTAATTATTACATAACATTATGATGTATTGCACTGCTTTTTTCTATCGATTTGTTGTAAAAAGTAATGTTTTGGTTCTTTATTTCAGGTTTAATAAAAGTTTATTTGCACAACTAAGCAAGAAGGAAGAAATAACCATTCAAACTTTGTAAAGTATAAAAACATTTTTATAAATATCTTTAGACAAAATGTGTGAATGATGTTTCGGCTCTTAATTTGTAAAATCATAATATAATTTGATGTTTAATAGGCTTTTCCTTAACCCCTCCTTATTACCCAACATTTTTGCTTATCCAACGTTTATGTTGGATAAGCTAGACTCTATTGTAGTAATAGTATTATCAGTTGTTAGGAGTAGGTGTATATGTATGTAATATATACAGTAGAGTCTCGCTTATCCAACGTTCTTGATTATCCAACGCATTTTTGTAGTCAATGTTTTCAATGCATCGTGATACTTTGGTGTTAAATTCGTAAATACAGTAATTACTACATAGCATTACTGTGTATTGAACTACTTTTTCTGTCAAATTTGTTGTATAACATGATGTTTTGGTGCTTAATTTGTAAAACCATTACCTAATTTGATGTTTAATAGGCTTTTCCCTAATCCTTCCTTATTATCCAACATATTCGCTTATCCAACGTTCTGCCAGCCCATTTAGCTTTGATAAGTGACATTAATTACACATTACACATTAATGCTATGTAGTAATTACTGTATTTTCGAATTTAGCACCAAAATATCATGATGTATTGAAAACAATGGCTACAAAAATGCGTTGGATAATCCAGAACGTTGGATAAGTGAGACTCTACTGTAGTTCATTACACATTAATGCTATGTAGTAATTATTACTGTATTTTCGAATTTAGCACCAAAATATCATGATGTATTGAAAACACTGGCTACAAAAATGCGTTGGATAATCCAGAACGTTGGATGAGTGAGACTCTACTGTAGTTCATTACACATTAATGCTATGTAGTAATTATTACTGTATTTTCGAATTTAGCACCAAAATATCACGATGTATTGAAAACACTTGACTACAAAAATGCGTTGGATAATCCAGAACGTTGGATAAATGAGACTCTACTGTAGTTCATTACACATTAATGCTATGTAGTAATTATTACTGTATTTTCGAATTTAGCACCAAAATATCACGATGTATTGAAAACACTTGACTACAAAAATGCGTTGGATAATCCAGAACGTTGGATAAATGAGACTCTACTGTAGTTCATTACACATTAATGCTATGTAGTAATTATTACTGTATTTTCGAATTTAGCACCAAAATATCATGATGTATTGAAAACACTGGCTACAAAAATGCGTTGGATAATCCAGAACGTTGGATGAGTGAGACTCTACTGTAGTTCATTACACATTAATGCTATGTAGTAATTATTACTGTATTTTCGAATTTAGCACCAAAATATCACGATGTATTGAAAACACTTGACTACAAAAATGCGTTGGATAATCCAGAACGTTGGATAAATGAGACTCTACTGTAGTTCATTACACATTAATGCTATGTAGTAATTATTACTGTATTTTCGAATTTAGCACCAAAATATCATGATGTATTGAAAACACTTGACTACAAAAATGCGTTGGATAATCCAGAACGTTGGATAAGTGAGACTCTACTGTATATTGTACTATACCACTATATTGCACTATTAATAGTAATATTACATGTAATATAAATATACAATTATAGTGTATTATTATTATATTGTATTGTATTACATTATAATATTATTTGAGACTCTACTGTATATTGTACTATACCACTACAGTAATATTACATGTAATATAAATATACAATTATAGTGTATTATTATTATATTGTATTGTATTACATTATATTATTGTTATATGTACAGTAGAGTCTCACTTATCCAACATTATTAGTATTATTAGGGGTAGGTGTATATGTATATAATATATAACTATGGTGGGAAGTGGAGAGGCGAATGCATTTGTGTCCATGGAGGGAAAAAAATGCTCAAGGAAGATTAGAGAATTGAATGCAGGTGTTGCAAAGCCTCACTTGGACTTTTTGCAAGGCCACGTGAGCGCCAGGCTGCAGGCATGGGCCGCCTTGGGCCCTCCAGGGGTTTTGGACTGCAACTCCCACCATTCCTAACAGCCTGCCGGCTGTTAGGAATGGTGGGAGTTGCAGTCCAAAACCCCTGGAGGGCCCAAGGCGGCCCATGCCTGCAGCCTGGCGCCGAAAGAGGCCCTTTCCTTGCCCTTTTTCCCCCCGCTCCGACTCACCGGCGCTGGAAACGCCATCTTCGACGCGCCCTCCGCGAACTCCCTTCTGGGGCCCCTGCGCGCGCCTTTTATACCGACGCCGCGGAGGGAGGGAGGGAGGGGCCGCCCTCCCAGGGAAAAGCCCGGCTCTTCTCCCCAATAAACACTCCCCCCTCTAAAAAAAAAAAAAAAACTTTGGAAACTTCAACTTAACAACAGCAGGTGAGCTCCCAGGACATGGGAAAGGGAGGCATATAAAGAAGGGAGAGGGTTAGGGTTAGGGTATATATCAGGGGTCCCCAAACTAAGGCCCGTGGGCCAGATGCGGCCCTCCAAGGTCATTTACCTGGCCCCCGCCTTCATTTATAATATAATATTTTTATATCAGTTTTAATAATATAATATATTGTACTAGCTGTGCCCGGCCACGCGTTGCTGTGGCGTTGTCTGGTGGTGTTGGTGAGAAATTGTTGAGGTAGTGGTGGTATTGAATGTCTGTTGTATGGTTGTCTTTATGTTTAGTGTGCACACTGAAGTGGATTATATGGCAGTGTGGAGTCAAGATAATCCAGTTCAAAGCAGATAATATAAGATTATAAATGGGTTATATAGCTGTGTGGAAGGGCCTTGAGTCTAAACTGCCATATAATCCATTTAAAATCTGATAATCTGTGGAAGAGGCCTAAGTGAGGCCTAACTGTGCCTGTCCCCTGGGCTGAGGAGGTTGCTAGGAGACCAAGTGGGCAGAGCTTAGCCTTCAAACTGGCAGCAATTGGATAAAAACTGTTATTCCTCTCCCTGTATTTAGGACTTTATTTTTGTGTTGTCGACGGCTTTCATGGCCAGGATCACAGGGTTGTTGTATGTCTTTCGGGCTGTGTGGCCATGTTCCAGAAGCATTCTCTCCTGACGTTTCGCCCACATCTATGGCAGGCATCCTCAGAGGTTGTGAGGTATGGAGAAAACTAAGCAAAGAGGTTAATATATTACATTAATATATTAATACATACAACGACTTTATTTTTCTTTTCATTTTGTTGTATCAACCTAGAGGCGTGGATGATGGGTTGTGTTGTCAAATTTCGAGGTTGGGGGGCCTGTAGTTTTGTTGTTTTGTCCGCTGCCCTGATGCCATCACTCTTTTATATATATAGATATACATATAATATTGATAATAATATTATCGTTTTATACAATACAAAACTAACAATAATATCATATAATAATATGAATTATATGTTATATATTACATATAATATTACAGTATAGTGGTATAGTTCAATATAGTAATATATAATGCTAATATTGTGCTATGCTAATAATATAATGTATTGTATGTACATACAGCTGCTCTGAGTCCCCTTCTGGGTGAGAAGGGTGGGATATAAATGTAGTAAATAAATGCAGTAAATAAATAATTAATTTTAGACTTAGGCTCGACCAAAATCTGACATGACTTGATGGCACACAACAACAACAACAATCCTAATTAACTTGACTATCTCATTGGCCAGAAGCAGAAGCACACTTCCCATTAAAATCCTGATAAATGTATGTTGGTTAAAGTTATTTTTATTTTTAAATATTGTATTTTTCTTTCATCGTTGTTCTTGTTGTTGTTGTTGTTTTTGCACTACAAATAAGACATGTGCAGTGTGCATCAGAATTTGTTTGTATTTTTTTTCAAATGATAATCCGGCCCCTCAACAGTCTGAAGGATTGTGGACCGGCCCTCGGCTTAAAAAGTTTGGGGACCCCTGCAGTAGAGTCTCACTTATCCAATATGTATATGTGTGTATGTATATGTGTATATACAGTAGAGTCTCGCTTATCCAACGTAAACGGGCCAGCAGAACGTTGGATAAGCGTATATGTTGGATAATAAGGAGAGAGATTAAGGAGAAGCCTATTAAACATCAAATTAGGTTATGATTTTACAAATTATGCACCAAAACATGTTATACAACAAATCTGACAGAAAAAGTAATTAAATACACAGTAATGCTATGTTGTAATTACTGTATTTACGAATTTAGCACCAAAATATCACGATGTATTGAAAACATTGACTACAAAAATGCGTTGGATAATCCAGAACGTTGGATAAGCGAGACTCTACTGTATATTGAAAACCTTGACTACAAAAATGGCTTGGATAATCCAGAACCTTGGATAAGCAAGGCTTGGATAAGTGAGACTCTACTGTATATATAAATTGGTAAACTGGATGGGATTTCTGGGAGTTGAAGTCCAAAACACCTGGAAGCCCAAAGGTTGGGAACCACCATTTACCGGTATGTATAATACTTTTGTGTATATATATACACACACATACATATATATGTGTGTACTAGCTGTGCCCGGCCACGCGTTGCTGTGGCAAAGTAGTGGTGGTATTGGTTAAAATTGTTGTGTAATTTTTATTTGACTTTACAGTAGAGTCTCACTTATCCAACACTCGCTTATCCAACGTTCCGGATTATCCAACGCATTTTTGTAGTCAATGTTTTCAATATATCGTGATATTTTGATGCTAAATTCGTAAATACAGTAATTACTACATAGCATTACTACACACTGAACTACTTTTTCTGTCAAATTTGTTGTATAACATGATGTTTTGGTGCTTAATTTGTAAAATCATAACCTAATTTGATGTTTAATAGGCTTTTCCTTAAACTCTCCTTATTATCCAACATATTCGCTTATCCAACGTTCTGCCGGCCCGTTTACATTGGATAAGTGAGACTCTACTGTATTTGCATTTTTTAATTAATTTTATTGTAAGTTATATTTTATTTATTATATTTTATTATTTTCTTGTATTATTTTTAGTTATTTTCTGTTATTATAGTATTTTATTGTATTAATTTTTTAGTGTTTTTTATTATTTTTTATTGGGTTGCTAGGAGACCAAGTTGGAGGAGCTTAGCCTTTTAACTGGCAGCAATTGGATAAAAGCAATTATTCCTCTCTCTCTAATTAGGACTTTATTTTTCTTTTCTTTTTGTTGTATCAACCTAGAGGCATGGATGATGGGTTGTGTTGTCAAATTTCGAGGTTGGGGGGGCTGTAGTTTTGTTTTGTGGGTCGCCGTGATGCCATCACTCATTTATATATAAAGATTGGTAAACTGGATGGGATTTCTGGGAGTTGAAGTCCAAAACACCTGGAGGCTCAAAGGTTGGGAACCACCATATACCCGTATGTATAATATTTTTGTGTATACAGTAGAGTCTCACTTATCCAACACTCGCTTATCCAAGCCTCTGGATAATCCAAGCCATTTTTGTAGTCAATGTTTCCAATATATCGTGATATTTTGGGCTAAATTCGTAAATACAGTAATTACAACATAACATTACTGCGTATTAAACTACTTTTTCTGTCAAATTTGTTGTATAACATGAAGTTTTGGTGCTTAATTTGTAAAATCATAACCTAATTTGATGTTTAATAGGCTTTTCCTTGATCAGTCCTTATAATCCAAGATATTCGCTTATCCAAGCTTCTGCCGGCCCGTTTAGCTTGGATTAGTGAGACTCTACTGTATATAGATTGGTAAACTGGATGGGATTTCTGGGAGTTGAAGTCCAAAACACCTGGAGGCCCAAAGGTTGGGAACCACCATATACCTGTATGTATAATATTTTTGTGTATACAGTAGAGTCTCACTTATCCAACACTCGCTTATCCAAGCCTCTGGATTATCCAAGCCATTTTTGTAGTCAATGTTTTCAATATATCATGATATTTTGGTGTTAAAGTCATAAATACAGTAACTACAACATAACATTACTGCGTATTAAACTACATTTACTGTCAAATTTGTTGTCCCACTTGATGTTTTGGTGCGTAATTTGTAAAATCATAACCTAATTTGATGTTTAATAGGCTTTTCCTTAATCTCTCCTTATTATCCAAGATATTCACTTATCCAAGGTTCTGCCGGCCCGTTTATGTTGGATAAGTGAGACTCTACTGTATATGTGTGTGTGTATGTATGTGTGATGTGTGTGTGTGTGTGTGTGTGTATATATATATATATATATATATATATATAATACACACACACACTCACACTAGCTTGGAGACCCAGCACAGAAGTAGGCATTGATAATGTGTAACACAACTTACTAGCAAAAAACCCTCAATCTTTACTTTTGTTTTTTTATAAATGCTCCCATTGGAAAATGCGTAAGGAAGTGGGTGAACTACAATTCCCAAAATCGTGTGTCAGTCTGCCCCAAACCCCATTTGTTTGCACAGTTGCCCATGTTGGGTCTGTGTGCCGTGTTTGGTCCAGATCTGAAGTTGGCTGGGTTCAGGGCTCTCTGGATAAGGGTGAACTACAACTCCCAGAGCCAAGGTCAGTTTCCATAGGCCACACTTAAACTTGTGGAGGAATGCTTTAGTTGGATGGTAAATTTAATTTTTTAATGTTATGAACCACATGAACTCTGAATATATTTATTTTAATGTGTATCTTTGATAGAAATACATGTCCATGTGTGTATCTGTGGTATTTTTACAATGTTTATGTGTTTTAATTATGCTATAACCTGCCACGAGGAGAGGCGGGTAAGAAATAAAATAATAATAATAATAATAATAATAATAATAATAATAATAATATTTTAATGACTCATTCATTCAGAGCCAGGGATGAGAAATATGAAGTTCAACTGTGCCTCCCACAATCCTTTTGCTATTCATTGCATTGATCAAAAGTGTAGTGCTGTAACATGATGGATCATACATACTACATAATAACAGGTAATCAGAATGTCATTATTTTAGATTTCTGCACCAAATTGCCATGGTTTGCCGGGATCTTCCGTAAAGAGCTTTCAAACCATCTGCTACCTGGTTCTTTTTGCAGACTTCAAATGGCAGGGCTTGAACCTAGGGCTCTCTGCCTGCAAAAACGTGTGCAATGACATTTCTGGAGGCAGGCTGACAGCTGCAATTTTCTCTATACTGCCAAAAAGCAAAAAGCAAAACCCTATCAGACAGGAGGAAAATAGCCATTGAGTTTAATAAAGCTATAGCATGAGTGGGCATATTTTTTAAATGTTGGCATCATTGCTTGGCATGGCCTGCTGAACAAGGCTAGCTCTTAAGCAAGGCTCCAGGGAAATGCATTGCTTATTGCTTATTGGTCTGCCAAAGATAGTTGGCTGTCTGCAAGGACGTTGCCCAGGGAACGCCTAAGTGTCTGATGTTTTACCATCCTTGTGGGAGGCTTCTTTCATATCCCTGCATGGGGAGCTGGAACTGACAGAGGGAGCTCACCCGCTCTCTCTGGCGGTCAGCAGTCCTGCGGCCTTATTTTGCTTAATGGTTATTCTGTAACCCACCTCGACAAGCAGCGGGTAAGAAATAAAATTATTATTATTATGTTGTTGAAGACTTTCATGGCCGGAATCACAGGGTTGTTGTGTATTTTCCGGGCTGTATGGCCATGTTCCAGGAGAACTTCGGGAACATGGCCATACAGCTAGGAAAATACACAACAACCCTATTATTATTATTATTATTATTATTATTATTATTATTATTATTATTATAGTAATCTCTCACTTATCCAACATAAATGGGCCATTGGATAAGCAAATATGTTGGATAATAAGGAGGGATTAGGGAAAAGCCTATTAAACATCAAATTAGGTTATGATTTTACAAATTAAGCACCAAAACATCATGTTATACAACAAATTTGACAGAAAAAGTAGTTCAATATGCTGTAAATGTTATGTTGTAATTACTGTATTTACAAATTTAGCACCAAAATATCACGATATATTGAAAACATTGACGACAAAAATGGCTTGGATTATCCAGAGGCTTGGATAAGCGAGGCTTGGATAAGTGAGACTCTACTGTATTTACAAATTTATCACCAAAATATCACAATGTATTGAAAACATTGACTACAAAAACATTGACTACAAAAAGGCAGACTGCGTTGGATAATCCAGAACGTTGGATAAGCGAATGTTGGATAAGTGAGACTCTACTGTATTATTATTATTAATATTCCAGTCCTGGCCGCAGCCTTTGCCTCGATTGTTAGCCTTCAAAACACCTGAAAGGTACTCGAGGTTTATTGGCTTGGAGAATGATGGTAGGTTGTTAGGAATTGTGGAAGTTGAAGTCCAAAACACCTGGAGGGCCAAAGTTTGCCCATGCGTGATCTAGAGCAATGGTTTGCAACCGCTGACATCTCTTATATTTTTAATTTCACCTCCCAGAATCACTGGCGTATGAGAGAATACTTCTCTGTGTATTTGTAAACCCTCCAATACAATGCCAGAAGTTAACCACAATTTGTGCTTTTCTTTCTTATCTTTGGAGACCTTTTGCTCCTAACTCCAGTGGAAGTGGGGGAATAACTGTAGTGTCGTGGTGTTCTTGTTTTGATTGCTGTACATTGCCTTGGGGCTTTGGCAGAAAGTCAGTATATATACCAGAGGAAAAACGGCATTCATGTCTACAGGTACACACACTCACACAATTAAATATTACCCTAAGATTCTAGGGTCTGCCGCTCATCATATCAGGCCAAAATCTATATATATATAAAGGAGTAATGGTGTCCGTTCCTCCCACTAAACAACAAAAGTACAAGCCCCAGAACCTAGAAATTTGGCAACACAACCCACCATCCTTGCCCCTAGGTTCCAACAACACAAAGAAAAGAAAAATAAAGTCCTAATTAGAGGGAGATAAATAATTGTTTTTATCCAATTGCTGCCACTTAGAAGGCTAAGCTCTGCCCACTTGGTCTCCTAGCAACCCACTCAGCCAAGTGTTAATAAAAGAATAAAAAATAAATACAAATAATACAATAAAAAATAACTAAAAACACTAAAAAATTAATACAATAAAATACTATAACAAAATAACTACAAATAATACAACAAAATAATAAAATATAATAAATAAAAAAGATAAGTTACAATAAAATTAATTAAAAAATACAAATAACGTCAAATAAAAATTCCACAACAATTTTTAACTAATACCACCACCACCACTTTGCCACAGCAACGCCTGGCCGGGCACAGCTAGTCTGTCATATAAATGTTGGAAATTAATTAATTAATCTCATTGTGGCCGCATTTGTTTCTTGGGTGGCAAGGCATGTTACTGTTCTGCAAAAACCCCAGCAGACAGAAGTCGAGTGAAGGAAGAACTTTTATTGAACCACTTTTGCCAATAATAAATAGTGCCATGGAACAGAAAACTAGAGGAATGGAGACACACCGGGTATCAAAGTCAGTCACAGGAACCTTCCACCCTGAATTTACTGCTGGCCTAACCTCTCTTAGCCATGTTGAAGGTTGCACCCCATTTGCTGCTGCAAATATTTTCATAAGCATCCCTTCTGTCAGTCTTCACTTTATGTCCAGACAAAGAGGTGGGTGGATGAGGCAGGAAGGCAGGAGGGTTGGGTGTCCGAAATGGGTGAGACGACAGACGCAGCGGCTGCCTGGTCACTGTGTCAAGGAGTGGATAATGTCCTTCACCAGCATGGTGCCGATCAGCATCTTCTCGCTGTTGATGGTCAGGTGGGCCACGTTGCCCGTCTTCTTCTCCAGCGTCACGAGGATCAGGCTTCCGCTGCTAACCGTCTTCGCGGCAAACCTGTCCGGAGGAAACGGCCCAAGAAAAAGGAAAAAGACGTAACTGCATGCATTGCAAGCAACTATGGCATGCTGATGGGTGCACTGGTAGAGAAAGGAATGGTTTTCCAGACTGCCATGCCCAAAACAGCAACATGCATCCACCTCCACTGAGGTGTGATGCAAACACATCCATCTCCAATGAGGTATTAAGCACTCCCAAGGGAAATTCGGCTAGCTGCCACTTTGGAAGGGTTTAGGAAAAGCCTGAAAACCTGGCTGTTCACACAGGCTTTTGAATAAGTACCACCCTCTTGAATGCTAAATTCTTGTACAAATGGTTATCCTTGATTGGTTGCATCCACATGGGTAATTTCTCTATATAGCCTCAGGGTTCAACTCACTTTTGGGTTCTCCCCCATATTCTTATAGCACTTTTAACTTCCTCCATGTTTACAAGTCTCACTTAGTGCACTTTGATCAGCCCATACTTATGTTTTTATTTATGTGTTTTAACTTTGTCTTATTAATGGTTTGATTTTAATCGTATGTTTTTATTTTTCATTTGTGCGTTTTCGGTATTTGATGTTTTTGTATGTATACTCTTTTGCATTTGTAAGCTGCCCTGAGTCCCTGCGGGGAGATAGAGGCGGGGTACAAAAATAAAATTATTATTATTATTATTATTATTATTATTATTATTATTATAGACTGACTACAAAATGGAGTCCTGAGTCTGAACAATCACATGTCTATAACCCCTCCCACACCAAAGAGTTTGGACTGATGGGAATGAAAGTCCAACAATATAGATTTATTATGTTTAATAAAAATATGCTTTAAAAAGGATCAAAGCTTTTTTCTGTAAGTTTTGTAGTCTGTATGAATCAAAGCTGTATAAGTAGTAGGACCTAGTCAGGAATCACGAAACCTAATCATGTCAAAATGCTAATAACATGGAGACATAGGGATGGGTAGGAGACTGAAGAGAGTATTGTGCGCGTGTTGCTCGGAAATAATTTACCAAACTTTCTCTGCCCAAGTCTTTCAGATGTAGTTGATGTTTGAAATACAGTAGAATCTCACTTATCCAACCCTCGCTTATCCAACAGTCTGGATTATCCAACGCATTTTTGTAGTCAATGTTTTTAATACATCGTGATATTTTGGTGCTAAATTCGTAAATACAGTAATTACTACATAGCATTACTGTGTATTGAACTACTTTTTCTGTCAAATTTGTTGTTAAACATGATGTTGTGGTGCTTAATTTGTAAAATCATAACCTAATTTGATGTGTAATAGGCTTTTCCTTATCCCTCATTATCCAACATATTCGCTTATCCAACGTTCTGCCGGCCCATTTATGTTGGATAAGTGAGACTCTACTGTATTTGCTAACCTGTATTCTATGTGTATGTTGAGTTACTAGTTTGACTGTACCTCTTTGGTGTGGGAGGGGTGATAGATATATGATTGTACTGAGCATGTTTAGACTCAGGACTCCGTTTTGTAATCAGTCTGCCTAACACCTCATTGGAGGTGAATGTGTTTGCATCACACCTCAGTGGAGGTGGATGCATGTTGCTGTTTTGGACTTCACTAGAGAAGTATGACTTACATACAACTATACCTAAAGACTATGGACTATTGATTAAGAATGATACCATGTGTACGCCACACACAGAGAAAACTCCATCCTATCTATAACGGAACTGAGATCAGGAGACAGCAGAGATCCCTGTGGTTATTTATATCTTGGCCATCTCACCGGTATTCCTTGTCGGAGCCACAAGGCACACGGCTAACATTTGCCGCAGCTGTCACTTGCTGGACAATCACATGGTCACTCTGGCATTTGTCTGGTAGCGTCAGCTTCTCTGTGATCTCGCTCATCCCGGTCAGCTTCCCTGGAGAACAGAAAGAGAAAGATCTCAGTAGTCATCTGGCCAACAGCAAAATCTTATATATTTTTTTAAAGACAAGGGGAGACAGCGTCTATTCAGCCTAGGGTTCTATCTACGGCTTTCCATCAGCTTCATCTTTGGGTCCTCCTTACGCAAAAAAGCAGGAATCTGCAGTTTCTAAATGAGACTTACCTAACCTAGTAGGAGCTGCAATTCGACCCAAGATTGGAGAAGGCTGCCCTAAATATTTGTTACTCACAGCTGGAGTGTTTGAAATGGTTTTCCCCATCTTTGCACCAAATATACTGAGATATGCACATTCTCTGGAGATAATGGATGGGTTCACTGGGTGGCTTCTCCGCTTGGGAATCTCTCCTGTGGATGTTGATGTATTTACACTTGCCTTTGCTGCTTCTCTTTAGGTACTAGCATAGTGTGATAAAACTCCTGTATAGGTTTAATTTTGTTTTAGATTCATAATATTTAGTTTCATAATCTTCGGTAGTAGCACATTCTGCTACTGCATCCCAAGCTAAAGAGCAGTAGAATAAAATTTGAAACAAACATGTGTTGTTGAAGGCTTTCATGGCCGGAATCAATGGGTTGCTGTGAGTTTTCTGGGGTGTATGGCCATGTTCCAGAAGCATCCTGTCCTGATGTTTCACCCACATCTATGGCAGGCATCCTCAGAGGTTGTGAGGTATATGGGAAACTAGGCAAGTAAGGTTTCTATATCTGTGGGAGCAAGAACTCTTGTCTGTTTGAGGCAATTATGAATGTTGCAATTGGCTACCGTGATTATCATTGTAGCTTCAAAGCCTGGCTGCTTCCTGTCTAGAGGAATCCTTTGTTGGGAGATGTTAGCTGGCCCTGATTGTTTCCTGTCTGGAATTCCCGTTTTCTGAGTGTTTTTCTATATTTACGGTCCTGATTTTAGAGGGTTTTTTTAATACTGGTAGCCAGATTTTGTTCATTTTCATGGTTTCCTCCTTTCTCCTGAAATTGTCCATATGCTTGTGGATTTCAGGAAACGGTAATTCCAGGCATGAAACAATCAGGGCCAGCTACCACCTCCCAACAAAGGATTCCCCAAAGCAGGAAGCAGCCAGGCTTTGAAGCTACAAAGGTATTCAGTGCTAATCAGGGTGGCCAATTGCAACATTCACACTTGCCTCAAACAGATAAGAGTTCTTTCTCCCACCCTGGACTTTCCACAGATATATAAAACCCACTTCTAAAGTATCTAATATTTTACAAGTACAGTAAAGTCTCACTTATCCAACATAAACGGGCCGGCAGAATGTTGGATAATAAGGAGGGATTAAGGAGAAGCCTATTAAACATCAAATTAGGTTATGATTTTGCAAATTAAGCACCAAAACATCATGTTATACAACAAATTTGACAGAAAAAGTAGTTCAATACGCAGTAATGTTCTGTTGTAATTACTGTATTTACGAATTTAGCACCAAAATATCATGATGTACTGAAAACATTGACTACAAAAATGCGTTGGATAATCCAGAACGTTGGATAAGCGAATGTTGGATAAGTGAGACTCTACTGTATTCTGGGATTTCGTATATTATATAAAACCCACTTGCCTTGTTTCCAACAGACCCTCACAACCTCTGAGGATGCCTGCCATGGATGAGGGTGAAACGTCAGGAGAGAATGCTTCTGGAACATGGCCATGCAGCCCAGAAAACTCACTGCAACCCAGTGATTCCAGCCATGGAAGCCTTCAACAACACAAATCTTGTATTCTTTGGTTTTATACACCCTCCCGAAACGATTAAAGGGCTCCATTAACCACAGAATGAGAAGGTTAATTAGAATTTGACCGCTGTCTGATAACATATGGAATCTTAAAATAGATCCTCCACTCTAACTAAGCAACACACACAAAAAGTAAACAAGTAGGACTGATGGGGAGCACAAGAACATCTATCTAAGCAAATGTGGTTTTTTTGTTGTTGGAATAGGTTTCAGTATTTCGGTATTTTGAAATATTTCACAAGACGCATGCCTACGATCATCCCACACAAGTATATTTCTCTTATATTGCGCCAAATTGCTATGTGTGTGTGTGTAAAGAAATCCTTGCAAAGTTGCAGAGGCAAGCCACGCCTCAAACAATGTATCGGTTTGATGGCAGATGGCTGGTTTTGTCAGTTGGTAATCTGGGCTTGCAGGGAGAGCACAGGAAAGACAGGCTCTCTAGCTACGGTCAAGTAGCTGTTTGAATATGCTATGCTGTAAATGGAATGCTGATTGATTAGTTATTGATCTTATGCAACTACATGGACATTGTACGATTGCAGAACTGTTTTACATTTCAACTCAACAAGCAAGAGTAAAGTTCTTTTGTTCTTTCAATTCCTCTGCCTGGTCTGAGTCTTTTGCACGTGGTGTTTAACTGGACGCTGCTGGTTCCGCTATACATACACTCATTA
This sequence comes from Anolis carolinensis, assembly GCF_035594765.1. Classification (NCBI taxonomy): domain Eukaryota; kingdom Metazoa; phylum Chordata; class Lepidosauria; order Squamata; family Anolidae; genus Anolis; species Anolis carolinensis. The sequence goes on along the minus strand of NW_026943822.1, from coordinate 18,533,243 downwards.
ACATCTTAGCCATATGAACAGCTTCCTTAAACTGGGTTAATAACCCCTTTCCTTGCAGGAACAGAGGAGGCTCAGTGTGTTAAAGGGAGAGGGATGTCTGGATGCGTGGGGTTCACATGCCAAAAGGCTGCCTCACCGGACCATGCAGAAACTTTTGGTGTTCAAGAAGCGGCCCAAGGGATGCTGGGTGCGCTGCCGCCATAGTCAAAAAGAAAGGGGAAAGTCATAGGAGAAGGCCCACTCCCAGCACTGGGTAAACTGGTGGCTCTGCTGCAGCACAGGAGGAACATGCAAAACACATGCAACTCTGCTGTGGAGGCAGGCAGAGGCCGAAGGCTGTGTTGTCACCATCAGGGTCTTTTCCCCATTTTCGATACCCAGATCTTTATTTTCCAATAGAACTGAAACAGATGGGCGTCTAGATATTGTGAACTGTTAACAACGTCAACATACAATGTCTGGCTCTTCTGGGAATTCAACGAACCCTTTCCCATCCTTGCAATTACATTTGGTACCCGCTTATGCAACGCACTCATGATATCTATGCTCAATTGGACCTAGCAAGTATAGGTAGGTCTTCTGCCACAAAGTTTTTAGCCTCCCACAAAATGAAGACTCATTTAGAACACTATTTGACTATTCCAGTTCCGTTACCCTTAAGAAGAATATATACCAGGGCCAGATTTGAACAACTCGGTATTATGATGCAAACTGGTCGCTACTGTAACATCCCAAGAAATGAGAGATTTTGTGTCTTGGGAGATCAAATAGTGGAAGATATCGAACATTTTTTGATTGACTGCCCAGCATATGCCGAACTTCGACACAGTTATTTACATCCATTACTATCTAATTTTAGGTCCCCCAACAGAAATGATCTTCTGACATTCCTCTTGCAAGGACAAGAAAGATCCACCATAATTAGAGTAAGCCTTTTTATCCTGAAAGCTATCAAGAAAAGAGCACATTTCCTGAAAGAAGAATCAGGAAAATAAGATTTTGTCGGCAAACAGATGGTCAGCTGCCTGTCCTCCCATCCTTTTTGCCTTGTTTTTATTTATGTTGCACTTTGAAATGGTCATATGACTGGTCAAAGAAATAAATTATTATTATTATTATTATTATTATTATTATTATTATTATTATTATTATTACATTTGGTACCCACTTCCTGATGCAAGACAGGGTTAAAACAATTCTAAATGCCAGGTTCTTCTGCAAAGTCCCTTTCTCTACAATACAGTACGACCCCCACATCTGAGGAGGATAAATTCCTGGACTTGCCGAGGAAATTAGAAATTAATTAATTAATTAATTAATTACATCACTTCTACCCCGCCCTTCTCACCCATCGGGGGACTCAGGGCGGCTTACAATATAAACATACACATCAAAAAAAGTTAACATCAGATTTAAAAATCCATCAAGATTAAAAATTACAATAAAATTAAGAGTATACATTAAAAATATACATAATTATACATTTAAATATACATTTAAGGCGTTTTCATGTCCAGGTGGGGTCTGTCAGTAGGTCATATATTCATATCTCATTTTTGCTGCTACTCATGCTCAAATGTATTAACAAATATTAACAGTATTAACAAATACTGTAGTAGAAAACTGAATTTAAATCAGATCTATCCAACCTGTGGCCCACGGGCAGCATGTGGCTCAGGACCCCTCCGAATGCAACCCATTGCAAAATCATAAACTACCGTATATATTCAAGTATAAGCCGACCCGAGTATAAGATATATAAACCCTACTAGCCTAGTTTCCAACAGACCTCACACCTCTGAGGATACCTGCCATAGATGTGGACAAAACGCCAGGAGAGAATGCTTCTGGGATATGGCTATACAGCCCGGAAAACTCACAGCAACACTCTGTTTCTTTATTTGTTTATTTACTACATTTATATCCCATCCTTCTCACCCCAAAGGGGGCTCAGTGGCTTACAAATAATATGTACATACAATGTATTGTATTATTAGCATAGCACAACATTAGCATTATATATTACTATATTGTACTATACTACTATACTGTAATATTATTAGTAATATTTCATGTAATATATAATCTGTAATTAACATTATATTGTATTATTAGTATTACTGTATATTGTATTATATTATAATATTATCAATATTATATGTATATACAATATATTAATTATTATTTTTATTGCTTTTGAGTAGACAAGTCCGTTATAACCTGGTCCATATATCTACACTGAAACTTGCCCTGTTTACTTTTTAGTTTGATTCCTGTTCAGATTTATCTTCCCTACCTGTTGTATCTATTTGATGTATGTCCTATTTGTAATAGACACTCCCTAAATCAGTTTTGATTATCGCCCAGATGTTATCCTATACTGGACCTTTAATGCCTGGATGATTGTTTAACATTTTAACTATGTCGATTTTAACTATGACTTGTTTAAATTGTTTTTAAATTGTGTTGTCTGATGTCTAAATTGTTATTTTATAATTTTATGTGATTATATTGGGCTTGTTCCCCATGTGAGCCGCCCTGACTCCCCAGCTGGGGAGATGGAGGCGGCATACAATAATAATAATAATAATAATTATTATTATTATTATTATTAATATTATTAATATCATTATATTATTATATACAATATTATATATACATATACAGTAGTCTCTCACTTATCCAATCTAAACGGGCCGGCAGAACCTTGGATAAGTAAATATCTAGGATAATAAGGAGGGATTAAGGAAAAGCCTATTAAACATCAAATTAGGTTATGATTTTACAAATTAAGCACCAAAACATCATGTTATACAACAAATTTGACAGAAAAAGTAGTTCAACATGCAGTAATGTTATTTTGAAATTACTGTACTTACGAATTTAGCCCCAAAATATCATGATATATTGAAAACTTTGACTAGAAAAATGCCTTAGATAATCCAGAACCTTGGATAAGCGAGTCTTGGATAAGTGAGACTCTACTGTATATTGTATTAGTAGTATTATAAGGTAGGTTTCCCCTGACGTTACGTCCAGTCATGTCTGACTCTTTTTAGTATTACTGTATATTGTATTATAGTATTATCAATATTATATGTATATACAATATATTAATTATTAATTTCATTGATATATATATATATATATATATATATATATATATATATATATATATATATATATAATATTACATTATTAGCATAGCATGTTACATCTAATCATGATGTCTAATACAGGAGTTGTAATCCAGTAACTACAAGGCCATATCAAATGACACGGTGGGCCGGATTTGGCACATTAATTTTGAGTTTGACACATGTGAACCTAGAAAATTACTAGAAGTGAATCACAGAGGAGCATACTGTATGCCTTCTTGGCCTATTTATTACATTTTTGTGGTTCTTTAAACAAGACAGAGGGGGGTTGTCGAAGAGATAAGAATCAAAAGAACTACAGGAGAAAATACCATATATACTCGAGTATAAGCCGGCCCGAATATAAGCCAAGGCACCTAATTTTAACATGAAAAACTGGGAAAACATTAACTCCAGTATAAGCCAAGGGTGGTAAATTCCAGAAATAAAAATAGATACCAATAAAATTACACTAATTGAGGCATCGGAAGGTGAAATGTTTTTGAATATTTACATAAAACTGTAATTTAAGATAAGACTGTCCAACTCTGATTAAATCATCATTTTCATCTTCTTCAATGTAAATGTGCTTATGTATCCTTTTAATAATAATAGAGTAAAATAATAAATGTTGTAAGACTAACAAATACAGTCAAATAATAAATGCAATAATAAACAGAGTAAAATAATAAATGTAATAACAATAATAATATCAGAGTGAAATAATAAATGTATCAATAGTAATAAAAATAGAGTAAAATAATAAATGTAATAAGACTAACAAATACAGTCAAATAATACATGCAATAAGAATTGGAATAAAATAATAAATGTAATAACAATAATATCAGAGTGAAATAATAAATGTATCAATAGTAATAAAAATAGAGTAAAATAATAAATGTAATAAGACTAACAAATACAGTCAAATAATAAATGCAATAATAAATAGAGTAAAATAATAAATGTAATAAAGATAATAATATCAGAGTGAAATAATAAATGTATTAATGGTAATAAAAATAGAGTAAAATAATAAATGTAATAAGACTAACAAATACAGTCAAATAATAAATGCAATAATAAATAGAGTAAAATAATAAATGTAATAATATCAGAGTGAAATAATAAATGTATGAATAGTTATAAAAATAGAGTAAAATAATAAATGTAATAAGACTAACAAATACAGTCAAATAATAAATGTAATAATAGAGTAAAATAATAAATGTCATAACAAGAATAATATCAGAGTGAAATAATAAATGTATCAATAGTAATAAAAATAGAATAAAATAAATTTAGTAAGACTAACAAATAGTCAAATAATAAATGCAATAATAAATAGAGTAAAATAATAAATGTAATAACAATAATAATATCAGAATGAAATAATAAATGTATCAATAGTAATAAAAATAGAGTAAAATAATAAATGTAATAATACCAGTAATAATAATACTCGAGTATAAGCCAACGTGAATATAAGCTAACCAGGACCCTCACCCGAGTATATGCCGAGGGGGGGCTTTTTCAGTCCTAAAACAGGGCTGAAAAACTAGGCTTATACTCGAGTATATACAATAGGTTTGTTTACAATGCAAGCAGCACTAATTGATCACTAGGAAGAGAGGAAAGGGAGCGGAGAAGGAGCAAGGAGAAGGGATTGTGTGCCTGCAGTTCGAAGCAGTGCTTGTGAGAAAAGAGAAGGCTCCCCCGGGGGGTGTGGAAGCGGTGCTGTTTCTACTACGGCTAGGAAAGGAGAGAGATAGAGACCACCCAGTGGAAGCAGCGCTAGCTACGGCTAGAAGGAGCAAGAGAGCGGCAGCATCCGCAGGAAAACGGCTACCTGTGCTGGCCGGCACTTACCCACACCCATCTTTAACAGTTGCTCTAAAGGGAAAAAACAAAGAAGCAAGAATGCAACAAGGCAGCAGAGGAGAACAAAACACACGGTTAGCATCAGCGGCTGGCACGGCCTCCCCGGGTGCTCTCCCAACAACCATAGCCAGGTAGAAAGTGGGTCCTCAATGGGCAAATTTGGGCCGTCTTGGTGTTTTGGACTTCAACTCCCAGAATTCCTAACAGCCTCAGGCCCCTTCCTTTTCCCCCTCCGCCGCTTAAGCGGCGGAGGGGGAAAAGGAAGGGGCCTGAGGCTGTTAGGAATTCTGGGAGTTGAAGTCCAAAACACCCGGACAGCCCAAATTTGCCCATACCTGGTCTACAATTTTTTTGTTTTGTTTGCAAAAATTTTAGCAAACATGTTGAACTCTGCCCTCCCTTCAGGAGGAGAAAAGGACATAAACGCATTTCCTTCTGCCCCCCCAAAAAAGCACTGACCTTGCTCTCTCTTGAATTCGTTCTCGCTCATGAAGACAGGAGCCATAAGTTCCCCCACGGGAGGCTGGATGGAGACGTAGAACTGGCGGGTATGCGTGCTGAAGGGAGAAACAGACCATCTAAAATGAGCTGCTCACATAAGGACTCAAAGCAGATTACAATATACATATAAGGCAAGCATTCAATGCCTTTTGACACAATAAAAATATAATACAATACAACGGGCCGGGCTGTGGAGCAGCTGGTTAGTAGCCAGCTGCAATAAATCACTACTGACCAAGAGGTCATGAGATCAAAGCCTGGGTCAGATTGAGCTCCTGACCATTAATAGTCTAGCTCACTGCTGACCTATGCAGCCCAAAAGACAGTTGCATCTGTCAAGTAGAAAATTTAGGTACCGCTTTATGCGGGGAGGCTAATTTAAGTAATTTAAAAGGTAAAGGTTTCCCCTGACGTTAAGTCCAGTCATGTCCACAGATACACACATGGACATGTATTTCTATCAGTAGGTAAAGTTAAACGTTTTCCCCTGACGTTAAGTCCAGTTGTGACTGACTCTGGGCGTTGCTGCTCATCTCCATTTCTAAGCCGAAGAGCCGGCGTTGTCCGTAGACACCTCCAAGGTCATGACTGCATGGAGCGCCGTTAAGTAATTTACAACACCATAAAAATGCCAGCAGCGTGTGGAAAGGAATGAGGAAGTACTACCATCAAAAACTCAGTGTCACAGTGGACAATGAAGCGGCAGCTCCCCGTGTCAGGAATCGAGCATACCCCCAGGAACGGCTTTATGCGGGAGGCTAATTTAACTAATTTACAACACCATAAAACTGCCAGCAAAACAGAGGAAAGGAATGAGGAAGCACAGCCACTAGTGGACAGTGAAGCAACAGCTCCCCCTGTGGCTGGAATCGTGAAGCTGGAAAAATGTTAAATTCCTCTGTGTCTGTCTATACTGTATGTTGTTTGTCTGTTGGCATTGAATGTTTGCCATATATTTGTTAATTGTAATCCGCCCTGAGTCCCCTTCGGGGTGAGAAGGGCGGAATATAAATACTGTAAATAAATAATAAATAAATAAATTGTCTCTGTCTCTGTCTATATGTCGTATGTCTAATGGCATTGGTTGGTTGTCATGTACCGTATATACTTGAGTATAAGCTGACACAAATATAAGCCGAGGCATCTAATTTTACCACAAAAAAACTGGGAAATCATTGACTCAAGTATAAGCCAAGGGTGGGAAATTTCAGAAATAAAAATAGATACCAAAAATTACATTAATTGAGACATCCGTAGGTTAATGTTTTTGAGTATTTACATCAAGCTCTAATTTAAGATAAGACTGTCTAACTCTGATTAAATCATTATTCTCATCTTCTTCAATGTAAATGTGCTTATGTATCCTTTTAATAACAATAGAGTAAAATAATACATGTAGTAATAATAATAAATACAGGAAAATAATACGAGTAATAATAAATAGAGTAAAATAATAAATGCAATAATAATATCAGAGTGAAATAATAAATGTATTATTAATAATAATAATAAAAATAGAGTAAAATAAATGTAATAGTAGCAACAATAACAGAGAAAAATAATAAATGTAATAATACCAATAGTAATAGAGAAAAATAATAAATGTACCATATATTCTCGAGTATAAGCTGACCCAAATATAAGCCAACCAGGACCCTCACCCGAGTATAAGCCAAGGGGGGCTTTTTCAGTCTTAAAAAAAGGGCTGAAAAAATAGGCTTATACTCACTCATTGTAATCTCATCCCTTTCAGGGTGAGAAGGGCAGAATATAAATGAATGAATGAATGAATGAATAAATAAATAAATGTGTATCTGTGCAAGTTAGGAACATACCACAACTGGAAGCTGGCGGCTTGGGTGGAGTCGCAAAAGTCTATACCCATAACCACATTGACCGTTTCACCGGGTGGTAAAGTCTCTGCAAAGCCCAAGAGAAAAAGCATCCAGTTTGATGTCAAAGTACATGTCTTGATACCATATATGTCTAGTTTTGGAGGTAATTTTACTCTTGACATTGCATGAATACTATCCCAAACTGAGTTGAATTCCAAAACACCTAGAGGGCTGAAGTTTGCTCATGTCTGAGATAGATAGATATATAGATAGAATAAAAGACATCTTCCTCCTGAACCCCCAAGACACCAAAAGAGACACATAAACCTTACCAATTTCCTGGAACTCCTGAACCCGCATGCCTGAGAGCAGCTTGGGCTCGCTGACACGGATGTTCTTCACCTCGGCTGCCGTGTTGTTGGAGATCTGGATTTGGACGGCCACCATCCGGGAGTCGGGAGGAAACGGTTGCCGGCTAAAGTAATACTCCACCGAGAGTCCTTCCCCGGTCATGCGGTGCAGAAGCTCGTATGTCTTCACTGCCCCAAACACAGGGCTGATAATCTAAGAAGCAAGAAGAGGATGCATAAGAATAACCAAACACCAAAGAAGCTACAGTAGCGGCTGAGGGGGAAAGGAAGGGGCCCGAGGCTGTTAGGAATGGTGGGAGTTGGAGTCCAAAACACCTGGAGGGCCCAAGTTTGACCATGCCTGTTATGTTAATGTGGGATTTGTGTATTGGTATTGTTTAAATGAAATTTGTGTCTTGCCTGTATTGCATACTGATTGCATCATCCAGTGTGTAACATAGTCTGGAAAGAGTTAATTACTAAGAAGCTGTGATGTCCTTGATGTGTGGCTGGAATCAGGGAGTGTCCAGACACAAGTGTGTGTGCATTGCTGATTGCATCAGATCTGTTCAGTTCAGTTCTGAGTTAAGTGCTGTCTGCTTAGAGTGAGAGTCAAGTCCTGTGTTTGTCTGCAAGTCTGTCTTGATTATTACTGCTTTCAGTAAAACTTGTATATAGTTTTACCAGCGTCTCTGATGTCTCTTCGTTCTGCATTCCACTGACTCCATCCAACTACTGCTGCACTGCAAAATACTCTGACATTTGGTTATGGGCCCAGATCCCAGTATCCTAGACTGGCCCTGATTCCAGACTAGACTGGAGTTTGGAGTGGAGAGAAAGTTGGAGCTGCGAGTGTGACCAGAGACAGGACCCGCTGTTTTGGTGAGCCTGCTTGAGTGTGAATCTGGTGTGTCTTCTGACATGTTATAGACACTCCTTGTTGGGGTCCATTTCGTACTGCATATAATAGTAATAGTAATAATAAGAATAATAATAACAACACTTTATTTACATTCCGCCCTTCTCCCCAAGGGGACTCAGAGTGGATTATAGTATATAAACAGATACAGCCAAACATTCAATGCCTTGTTACAATACAATGACACACATACACAGATAAAGGCAAAGGCTTCTCCTTTCATTCCTGGTTCTGGAGATAATGCTCATCTCTGGTTCTGGGAGAAGTACTCTTCTCTATTTCCAAACCAAGGAGCCTGTGTTGTCACCCGCTACTCGTGTGGCTGCTATGACTGCTTGGAGCATTTTTTTGCCTTTCCCACCAAAGCAGTATCTATTTATCTACTCACATTTGCATGTTTTCAAGCTGCTAGGTTACCGCAAGCCCCAACCCTTTTGAGTTTTAGAAAAGCCTTAAAAACATGGCTATGTGCTCAGGCTTTTAACAAATAAAAGACAAAGACGACCCAGACTGATGTATGGATAAAGCACGAGGATATTGGATGAACGGATTTTAACCATATGTTTTATATTTTACACTGTATTTAACTATTTGTGATAGATTTTATATGCTGTTTGTTATAATGATGTGTCGGCATTGAATTGTTGCCAATTGTACGCCGCCCTGAGTCCCTTCAGGTGAGAAGGGTGGGATAGAAATATTGGAAATAAGTAAATAAATAGGTTGGCAGGAGCTAGGGCTAACAGCAGGAGCTCACCCCATCCTGCAGATTCGCACTGCCAACCTTCAGGTCAGCAGTTCAGCAGCACAAGAGCTTAACCCATCACGCCACATAACTAGTATTAAATACAATTAGAAGCAAGTCCCTACATACCTTCCTATTTGTAACCGGGATGCAATCATTCAGCACTATATCTGAATGGCATTCCTCAATACAACTATGACTAAAATGTCTTCTCAGAAGGGAAAAGAACACAACTCTGCAAGGAGCCTTAGAATTAAGAAAGTTTAGCTTTCCTAAGAAGGAAAGACGCTTTTCTCCAAGATAAGAGCTTTCCTCTGCCAAGGGTACACCAGATATGTCTTATTCTTCTCTTTAACTGATCAATCTCAGAGGATCACTGTAAGGATAAACGATGGGCAATAACTGCTACACAGGAAAGCTTAACATGTCAGACTAACAATTCAAATAACTGAAGGTCACTTACAGCAGCAGCCAACGTGGTATCAGTCAATGTGAGGCCCTCAAGGTCAGTCACAAGGCTGGTAGAAACTATGGGGCTGGTGGTGACCGGCTGAGAGGGAGGAGGTGAAACTGGTGTAGAGAAGCAGGGAAGAAAGGGTTAAAAAGATTGCACTCTTGACTTCGTACCATGTGGGGAGCAACAAGTAAACAGTGAGAATATCATAACTTGTAAAGTAGAGAAGCAGACAAACCAGGCTGGAGAGAAATAGCCATGTAATAAAATAGTCTTCCAGGACCATGGACAGCGCCTATGCTCTGTGCATATGATCTATGAGAATCCCCAAACGGTAAGGCAAGACATAGAAATAGAAAACGGCTGCCGCTGAGGAAAAATAAATTACCAGACCCTGTAAATCATGGTTCAATAGTTTGAATAATCTACCTATTAACTACCAATTACTTGTATATACTCGAGTATATGCCGACCCGAATATGAGCCAAGGCACCTAATTTTACCACAAAAAAACCTGGGAAAACATTGACTACAGTATAAGCTAAGATACCAATAAAATTACATTAACTGAGGCATCAGTAGTTTAAATGTTTTTGAATCTTTACATCAAATTGTAAGTAATGTAATTTCAGGTACTTTGATATGGCCTAAGGGCTAATCAATAAAATGTTCTTCTTCTGTAATTTAAGATATGACTGTTTAACTCTGATTAAATCATTATTTTTGTCTTCTTCAATGTAAATGTGCTTATGTATCCTTTTAATAATAGAGTGAAATAATAAATGTAATAGCAATAATAATAAATAAGAGTAAAATAATAAATGTATTAATAATAAAAATAGAGTAAAATAATAAATGTAACAATACCAATAATAATAGAGAAAAATAATAAATATACCATATATACTTGAGTATAAGCCGACTCAAATATAAACCCACCAGGACCCTCACCTGAGTATAAGCCACTGAGGTTTTTATTCAGTCCTAAAAAAGGGCTGAAAAACTAGGCTTATACTCGAGTATATACAGTAATTCATTAATCGGGGTGCATCTGCACTATAGAATTATTGTCATTTGACCCCACTTTAACTACCATGGCTCAATGCTAAGGAATAATGGGAGTTGCAATTTTACAAAGTTGTTGTTTTTGTTGTTGTTGTTGTTATTGTTATTATTATTATTATTATTATTATTATTATTATTATTATTATACCCTGCTTTATTTCTCCCGAAGGAGACTCAAAGAAGCTTAACATAAAAGCATTAGCATACAATTTAAAATACAGAAATATGCAAACATTAAAACAGAATTAAATATAAACCATATTGAAAATTCACAGTTAAAATCCAATAAAATATATTCTAAGTTAAAAGCTTTTAGTTTTCTCTGCCAAAGAGTGATGCTGCCTCTCTAAATGACACATTCCTGGATTTCACGGCATGGAACCATGACATTTAAAATTCTCTCAAAGTGCGTTAATTCTACAGTGTGGATGCATCCTTAGTCTAGACAGCCAGTCACTCCCCTAGTAAGCTTAAACATAAGTATAAACTTAAGTATAAGTTTATACTTACGTTTCTTTATACTTATACTTAAGTATAAAGAAAGCCAGATAAACTTTATACTTTATATAAGTTTCTTTATACTTAAACTTAAGTATAAAGAAAGCCAGATAAACGGTGACAGTACAATTAAACACATTATAATGTTAAAACAGTTGAACAGTGGTTTTAAGATACATTAATAAAAATGTACAGCAGGACCTATCAAATACTCAATTTTCCAGTCTGGAGGAGTTTGGAAAAATTAAAAAAAGTTCAGAAGAAGAATCAGTGTCTGGACACTTACAGTCATCCAGATCCAGCAGGGAGATCTCCTTCGACCCTTTCTTGGGTGCTTTTGTAGCTGGCTTGCTGCTGGGATGCTGGAAAACAACACAAGATAAAAATATTATGGGGGAAAACAAGCATCTACTGCACTGATACAACCTTTATTTCAGTAACGGACTTTATATTCCCTTTATTTTTTCCAGAGCCTTCTTCGTCCCTTCCATCTTTCACTACAAGACAGGGTCTGCTCAGCATGCTTTTACATAGGGATTCTCTTAGTTTCAAGGGTCCCTGCATGTAATGCTATCATAGGAATATAGGAAGCAGCCAATACCAACCCAGGGCCCTCCCAGATAGGCCCTAGATCCCAGGTTTTTTGCTTTAAACTGGATTATATGAGTCCACACTGTCAGATAATCTGAGATAAACAGAAAACCTGGGATATAGGGCCTGTCTGGAAGGACCCTTAGTATTTGTTCATCCAGTCCAGTATGATTATTTCCTCTCCAAGCACTCAAACAGGGATTTTTCCCACATCCTCTGGTTAAAAATAAGAGTTAAATGTTACATGTTTTCACGCTTGGTTTATCAAAACCAATCAAACAATTGTCCATAGTAACAATAATACAGTAGAGTCTCACTTATCCAACATAAACGGGCTGGCAGAACGTTGGATAAGCGAATATATTGCATAATAAGGAGGCATTAAGGAAAAGCCTATTAAACATCAATTAGGTTATGATTTTACAAATTAAGCACCAAAACATCATGTCATACAACAAATTTGACAGAAAAAGTAGCTGAATACGCAGTAATGCTATGTAGTAATTACTGTATTTACGAATTTAGCACCAAAATATCACGATGTATTGAAAACATTGACTACAAAAATGCGTTGGATAATCCAGAATGTTGGATAAGCGACTGTTGGATAAGTGAGACTCTACTGTACTAGTAAAGTAAAGGTAAAGGTTTCCCCCTGATGTTAAGTCTAGTTGTGTCTGACTCTGGTGGTTGGTGCTCTAAACCGAAGAACCGGCGCTGTCCGTAGACACCCCCACAGTCATCTGGCCATAGGCATGACTACATGGAGCGCCATTACCTTCCTGCTGGAGCGGTACCTATTGATCTACTCACATTGGTATGTTTTTGAACTGCTAGGTTGGCAGAAGCTAGGGCTCACAATAATACTATGGAACATTGTTCGTGTGTTATAAGTGTAATTTCTTAATTGGGTCTACCACAAAAAACATGGAATTTTTTTTATTAAACTGTAAAAATATTGTTGTTACAGGATATCCTGCAGCAGCCCACTATATCATTGTTGGCTTGACATGGCATCAGCCCACTCACTGCTTTCTTCTTCTTGGCTTCCTTCTCTGGGGGAGATTCTTCTGCTTCGGACCCCGACTCAGACTCCGAGGAGCTGCTCTCCGTGAGGCTTCCCTCTTCGGATGAGGATTCTGAACCGCCTTTCCCTTCCTGCAGTGGCTGCTTTTTCTTGGTTTTTTCTTGCTCCCCCTCACTGGTATGATCAGAAAGAAAGAGATCCGGACTTAAGACATTTCTCTTTGGTGTCTCGGGTGGGAATATATTTTGGCAATTTGCAATAACATTACTGCCCAAAACTTTAGCAATTCATTTGAGGTACTACAGGTAAGAAGAGTCTGCAAGACTGGGAAAATCTAGTGTGCAAAAACATTCCTCGTGACAACACTTCTTTTCAGGCCTTATGATCTCTTAGTTTGAATCTGTGCGTATTGAAAAGGATCTGGTGGCACCTTTGAGGCTTACTGAAAAAAATGAAGTTGATAACAAAGCAAACTTAGGTCTAGGAAAACTTATGCTCCCAACTTCAGTCTCAAAGATGATGATGATAATGATGATGCAAGGGAGGGAGCAATATTATTATTATTATTATTATTATTATTATTATTATTATTATTATTATTATTATCATTGTATATACTGGAGTATAAGCCGACCCGAATATAAGCCGAGGCACCTAATTTTACCACAAAAAAACTGGGAAAACATTGACTCCAGTATAAGCCGAGATACCAATAAAATTACATTAATTGAGGCATCAGTAGTTTAAATGTTTTTGAATCTTTACATCAAACTGTAATTTAAGATATGACTATTCAACTCTGATTAAATCATTATTTTCATCTTCTTCAGTGTAAATTTGCTTATGTATCCTTTTAATAATAATAGAGTGAAATAATAATAAGTATTTTATTATACTGTTTTAAATGTATTTATTGGATTGTTTTAAATTGATTGTTTTAATTGCTATGTTTTATTTTTGTACTGTATACCGGCATTGAATTTGCCAGATTGTGAGCCACCCTGAGTCCCTTTGGGTGAGAAGGGCGGCATAGAAATGATGGAAATAAATAAATAATTAATAATAATAAATGTAATAATAATAATAAATGCAGTAAAATAAGAAATGTAATAATAGAGTAAAATAATAAATGTATTAATAATAATAGAGTAAAATAAATGTAAAAGTAGCAACATTAATAGAGTAAAATAATAAATGTAATAATAATAATTAATAGGGTAAAATAATAAATGTAACAATACCAATAATAATAGAGAAAAATAATAAATATACCACATATACTTGAGTATAAGCCGACCTGAATATAAGCCCACCAGGACCCTCACCTGAGTATAAACCGAGGAGGATTTTTTTCAATCCTAAAAAAGGGCTGAAAAACTAGGCTTCTACTCGAGTATATACAGTATTATTATTTTATACCCTTGCCACTATCTCCCATGGGGAGGGAGCAATATTATTATTGTTATTATTGATATTTTTGTGCCCCCACCACTATCTCCCATAGGGACTTGGGGTGGCTTAAAAATAGCACATACTGATGTCATAAAAAACCATAAAATGCAATATATCAACATTAAATTTAATAAAACATTTACATAAAACCACACATATAAAATTAAGACAAACAAATGAAATCAATAGTAGTAATTGATTAAAAAGTCCATGCAAACAGTTTAAATCCCAGCTGTAAACCAATCAAATCTATATATATAAAAGGGTAATGAAATTTCGGTCTAGGACAAAACAACAAAACTACACATCCCAGAATCTCTAAACTTGGCAGCACAACCCCTCATCCCTGCCTCTAGGTTCGTACAACAAAAAGAAAAGAAAAATAAAGTCCTAATTAGAGGGAGAGGAATAATTGTTTTTATCCAATTGCTGCCAGTTAGAAGGCTAAGCTCCGCCCACTTGGTCTCCTAGCAACCCACTCAGCCCAGGGGACAGGCAGAGTTAGCCTCACTTAGGCCTCTTCCACACTGCCTATAAAATACAGATTATCAGATTTGCACTGGATTATATGGCAGTGTAGACTCAAGGCCCTTCCACACAGCTATATAACCCATTTATAATGGACTTAATGTCAGGAGAAAACCTTTACCCTTACCTTTACCCTTTACCAATTCCTCAATACTTTATTTCCCATACCACCATAGTTCGCCACAGCAATGCGTGTGGATATAAAGTGCTAGAATAGTTGGGATGCTACAAGACTCCTTAGCAAGCCTTATGTTACCTACACAACCCTACTTGCAATTCTTTGCACATGGGATGGAACTAACAAGAAAGGTGGGTTTTTCCCCCCTCTCACTTCAACCCTAGTTGTGCCAACTCTACCTCCCAGCACTCTCCAGAGATCCTTTCCTTGGAGCCTCCTTTCTCTTCCTTTTCTTCTCTTCCTTCTCCTCCGACTGGTCTTCGCTCTCTTCCTCGTCCTCATCTTCCTCGTCCTCGTCTTCACTGCCGGATCCTGAGCCGCTCTCACTGCCGCTCTCACTTTCCGACCCACTCATTGTTTCAGGCTCTGGGGAAAAAAAGAGAAGATATGGGCAAACTTTGTCCCTCCCTTCAGGTCTTTTGGACTCCAACTCCCACCATTCCTAACAGCCTCAGGCCCTTTCCTTTTGCCCCTCAGCCGCTTAAGCGGCTGAGGGGCAAAAGGAAGGGGCCTGAGGCTGTTAGGAATGGTGGGAGTTGGCGTCCAAAACACCTGGAGGGCCTGTACCTCTTTAGTGTGGGAGGAGTTGGAGTCATGTCATTGTACTGAGCATGTTCAGACACAAGACTCCATTTTATTAGCAGTTTGAATCAGACCTCGGTGGAGCGGCTGAGGGGCAAAAGGAAGGGGCCTGAGGCTGTTAGGAATGGTAGGAGTTGAAGTCCAAAACACCTGGAGGGCGGGACAAAGGTTGTCCATGCTTTCTGAACCCAGGTGAACAGGTTACATCCCCGCCACCGTCTCTCACCACTATCCGCGGATTCCGTCGCCCCGGACTCCCCTTCCGAATCAGAATAGAACGGCTTCTCCACTTTCTCCTTCCTCTTCTCGCGACTGGTGCACTTGGTCCATTCTGGGACCTGGCCGGAGAAAAGCAGGAGTCACATATTCAATTGCAAGATACGAAGATATGAAGATTCAAGATACAAAGCAGAGGGCAACAGAGAGAGAACAGCACAGGTAAAGAAATCTGAGATCAGCTTTACACTTAGAGAGATTTCTGACATGGCGATCCCTTCTGTATAGAAGAAAAACAGCTACTGGAATGACATATAGCAATTTGTGGCAGGTTTAAATCATGTGCACATAGGAGGTAGGAGAACCAATGGGCATGTATTTTGCGAGCTGGATATGTTTAGCTTGGAGAAGAGAAGGTTAAGAGTGGACATAATACAGTAGAGTCTCACTTATCCAACATAAACGGGCCGGCAGAATGTTGGATAAGCGAATATGTTGGATAATAAGGAGGGATTAAGGAAAAGCCCATTAAACATCAAATTAGGTTATGATTTTACAAATTAAGCACCAAAACATCATGTTAGACAACAAATTTGCAGAAAAAGTAGTTCAATACACAGTAATGCTATGTAGTAATTACTGTATTTATGAATTTAGCACCAAAATATCACGATATATTGAAAGCATTGACTACAAAAATACGTTGGATAATCCAGAACGTTGGATAAGCGAGTGTTGGATAAGTGAGACTCTACTGTAGTTGTGTTTAAATATCTGAAAGGATGTCACATTGAAGATGGAGAAAGCTTGTTGACTGCTGCTCCAAAAGCTAAGCTTACAGCATTATCTCTATATATAAAAGAGGGATGCCATCAGGGCAGCGGACAAAACAACAAAACTACAGGCCCCCCAACCTCGAAATTTGACAACACAACCCATCATCCACGGCTCTAGGTTGATACAACAAAAAGAAAAGAAAAATAAAGTCCTAATTACAGGGACAGGAATAATAGGTTTTATCCAATTGCTGCCAGTTACAAGGCTAAGTTCCGCCCACTTGGTCTCCTAGCAACCTACTCAGCCCAGGGGACAGGCACAGTTGGACTTAATGTCAGGGGAAAACCTTTACCTTAACTACCACCAATTCCTCAATACTCTATTTCCCATACCACCATACTTCGCCACAGCAATGCATGGCCGGGCACAGCTAGTTGACTACTAAAAGGCAAACTGTGTTGAATAATACAGAACGTTGGATAAGCGAAGGTTGGATAAGCGAGACTCTACTGTATCTGATTTGAATTGAATTATATTTATTTATTATTACTACATTTATATCGTGCCCTTCTCACCCCGAAGGGGACTCAGAGCAGCTTACAAATTATATGTACATACAATATTTTATATTATTAGCATAGCACTACATTAGCATTATATATTACTATATTGTACTAAACCATTATACTGTATTATTATTAGTAATATTATATATAATATAATATGTATTTAATATTATATTGTATTATTTGTATTATATTGTAATACAATATTGTTATCAATATTATATGTATATAAAATATATCACATTGTTATTATATATTATTGTATATTATATGCAATATATATATATAATATATTATTAGCATAGCATGTTATTGGGAGGAGGGGCCCCACATGATGGCACAGGAAACAAGGCGGAACTGTCTTCCTGGCTCCCCCTCTTCGCTCTGGCCCAGAGCATCAGTATTATATGAGTCTACACTGCCATATAATCCAGTTCAAAGCAGATAATTTGCATTTTATATGTCAGTACAGAAGGAGCCCTAGCCAGTAGCTATGGCAAGAATATCAGCGGGTAAGTATTAGGGAATCATACTCAAGACAGCCAATTAGATTTGCAAATGCATAAAAACAAATTCCACAGCAAACTCACAACATTGTTTTTAGACAACAAACATGTGTGGTAGCAAACACTGCCTTCTACACTGCCATATAATCCAAATTATCAAGTAGATAATCCACATTGGATTATATGAGTCTACACTGCCATATAATCCAGTTCAAAGCAGATAATCTGGACTTTATATGGCAGTGTGGAAGAGGCCTTAGAAGACATATTCCTAGATATCGGAGTAAGTGAGAACGGAAACGGTCACTCTATAACAGCACTTGTGTATGAATTATGTGTATGTATAAAATAAACGCCTTTAGCCTGAATAAATCAGGCCAGCATTTGATTTTTTTTTAAACCAACATGCCTAACCAATCAATTACAGAAAAGTTGTAGCTTGAACCAGCACACAGGCCAAAACCAAACTGAAGAATCAGAGTACAGGAAAGAAACAGAGTTGAACATGAAGTGCAATGAGGACAGCAGAGGGAAAGAGCCACTGCACCCACAAACGTAACCTCTATTGGTTCGCCTAGCAGCCCAATATGGCTTTCCACAGGGAGAATGGACTCTTCCTAGGAAGGAAACAAAGGTAAGTGTGTGGGATTCTCATTGAACTAAAAAAGCAGCCCAATGCTTGTATCTTAATATAGACAACTGCTGAATCAGTCCTCTTAAAGGGATTTTAAAATGTTAATTCCCCACGCTCCACCCAGGAAACAAAATGTTGTATCTTGACGATGCCTAAAAGCAAAATTTGTCTTTTTTTTAGGGGGGGGGGCACCCATTTACCACCCGCTGTTGACGGAGGATGAACCAATACCTCCACATTTCGCACAGATGGGTCTGGGGCTTCGCTGGGCCAGTCGGGGAGCTCCTGGTAGCCAACAGCCTTGGCGTTGAGGAGGTGCGACAGGGAGCCCAGTTGGAAATGTTCACGTTCTGAAAGGAACAATCCATGATAAGTAAGGATATGATACAAAACCGGCCTCAGCTTCTCCCAAGGAGCCTTCTGCGGTTCCTTTTAGACTGCACTCTTCCTACCTTTGAAAGACGACTCCAAGATGGGGGCTGGCTTCTGCGCCAGGAAGAGCTTCTTGGCGTACTTGCTGAGGGCACCGCTCTTCTCCGTGGGCACAATGAGCTGGCGAATGAAGCGGGCACGGTCCCGGATGTCATAGTTCTGGTCGTACTTGGCGAGGTTCAGCACATACTGGGTCAGCAGCTTGCTCTATGGTAGACAACATCCATGCAAAGCAGGAGTAGGTTAAGAGTTGGGCACAAAACAAGAATCAACACTGATGATCTCTTATTGCAAAAAGAAATAGCTCCTCTTCTAGGGAAGGACTAGAGACTCCTCCTCTGGGTTGTTAAACAGAGGCTGAATGGCCATCTATTGGGAGTGTTTCGATTGGGTGTTCTTGCGTGGCAGAGGGTTGGGCTAGATGACCTTGTGGGGTCTCTTCCAACTCTATGATTCTATGAAATGTTTGCCTTAATTTGTCTATAATTCTCATTAAGTTCACCCAACATTAGCTAATAAGGGATTATATATGTTGTAGGCCATAACATCAGAAGGGTCAAAAATTCTGCAGAGTACCGGTGAGTTAGATAAATTTATAACACACATCTTCCAACTCTTTTACACACAAACTCACAATTAAACCATAGTTTGGATGCTTACTATTGACTAAGTCTGTATCCTCCTTACATCCTCAAAATGACTCAAATATTTATGCATTAGAATGTAAATAATAATAATAATATGCATTATAATACATCATACAGTCCTAAATGCTTGGGAAATATTCGACTTGTGATTCTGTCATAAATAATCCAGCATATATATCTTGTTTGCTGTGTCATACTCCATCTTTGTGTCAATAATAATAATAATAATAATAATAATAATAATAATAATAAATAGCTCAGCCATCTAGTGTCTTCAGCTTCAATTTTCTCTTGAGCTTGGAAAAATTACTTATTTGGACTACAAGCCCCAGAATCCTCCTGGTAACATAGCCACTCTTGCCCTAGAAAGTAGCTTTACTATTTTTAATTCTCAGTTCCAAAGATGAGAATTTCTTCGGAAGTCCTTATCCCAAACACTTGGAGAATCTCAGAAGTGGAGAGGAAGGTTATTAAAATATGTTTTTACCTAGCTCAAAGCAAGCATTCATGGTAAAATGGAAAAATCCACACATTATGTGTGGATATCTATGTTTTGATTATGTGTTTTAGCAGTGTTGTAACCTGCCTCGAACCATGAGGGGTGGGTAAAAAATAAAATTATTATTATTATTATTATTATTATTATTATTATTTGAAACACAACAAGATGAGTCCACAGCAGACACTCTGCTAGCTGTTGTATTGGATCCCATGTCGGACACTTCCCAAGTGTCTAGGACTATGTGATGTATCGGCAAATACTGTGTACATATCCCAGTAAGGTGGCCTTCTGCAGCTGGCAGGGGGTAAATTTGTCAGTGCCGATTGTGTTTAAGTGCAGGCCAAGGTCTTTAGGCACTGCACTGAGTGTGCCAATCACCACTGGGACCACCTTGACTGGCTTGTGCCAGAGTCTTTGTAATTCGATCTTTAAATCCTCATATTGTGTCAGCTTTTCCAGTTGTTTCTCCTCAATCCTGCTGTCACCTGGGATTGCAACATCGACAATCCTTATTATCATCATCATCATCATCATTTTTTCTTTGAACACCTGAGTGCAGAATAACAGTTTCAGTGGAATAAGAGATCTTGAACAGCATCATGTGCAAAAATCCAACCAGAAAAGGCACCCCAGAAAAGGCAAGGAACATAAAAGGACCTCACCTGCTTGGAGTTTGTCAGATAAAGCTTGGCAGCCAAGTTGATGACTTGCAGCTTCACAATGTCCTCTTCGCTCGTGAAGGACTTGGCCATCTTGCGCAGCACGTCTGGAGCAATCTTGGGCACGTGCTCACAATATTCGCCAATCAGCCATAAGATGCTTGCCCGGGCCATGGGTACCTGCAACACAAGGATGCTCTGCATCTCTGAGGCTCCCAGACCCTTTCTTATCTGTGGGAGAACCAACTCCTTCCAAACTCATGCCCCCACCTGGATGTTGTCGGTCAGCTTTGCCATATGTTTGATGATCTCGCTATGTTGAGACGGTTGCATCTGCAGGAGCTTCTTAATGACGACCACCGACTCAGCCACAACAAGCTCTAAGGAAGAGCGGCAGAAGGAAAAAGCAGAAGGATATAATCCTTATGAGGATTCTAATGGAACCAAGGTTTGCAAGGTTGTCACACCAACATCTTCCACCATCATTTTCAGGCTTCCTTGTTCCTCTGAGTTTGCCTGCAAACCTCACAGTAGCTTGGGGTTGGAAGAAAATGAATTTTCCCAGCAACAATATATTGGAAAGTTGCAATGTGAAACATTTGGGGGCAGCTTCATCTCGAATGAGTCATAAACTTTACAAAATACTGGCTTTGCTGGTATCGATCAACACAGTGGCCTGCGTTTTGTTATTCTTCTTGGAAGAATGGCTAGGAGAGCTATCATAATGACCCTCTGCACTTCAATTTTTTCTGCTATATCTCCATATATTATTATCTATTCAAAACAACCTCTTTTTCCTCATCTCTGCCTCATGCCACCGCATTTCCAAGCTTTCTAGCATTGATGCCCACCAGGTCCAGGCTCTTACCATCTCTGTTGGACAGCAGCTGGACGAGGCCGTTGAGACACGTGTCGCGCACTTTCCCAATATTGGTGGCACAACGACCAATGGCCTGGATGGTGGCCGCCACAAAGTCTTTATCCATGCTCCGGATGTAGGTCTGTGGGGGAAGCAGCCACAAGTAATTTGTTTATGTTCTGTAGGTATTAATAATCCATGCCAACCAAAAACACAGCCCCGTCACTAACATATTGCACTCCATTGTGTGTTTTCCCCATTGGGCTGTGCCATTACCTGGAACTCGCGCAGGATGGTAGAAATGTTGGTTTCATTTGCAAGATTGGTCAGAACTTCCAGCTGGAAGGAAAGCAGTGAGGGAGACATTACTGTTTATAGGTAACATAGCTTCACACCTGGCTAAAGCAAAGGGTAAAACTCTTTTCTGCATGGTAAAGGTAAAGATTTCCCTTTGACATTAAGTCCAGTCGTGCCCGACTCTGGGGGTTGGTGCTCATCTCCATTTTTAAGCCGAAGAGCCAGCATTGTCCACAGACACCTCCTAGGTCATGTGGCCACTGGCATGACTGCATGGAGCGCCCTTTTCTGCATACAAGACTATTTTACGTTGCCTAATGGTAAGGTTAGAAGATAATGCTAGGAATTAAAGGAAAGCCAAGCCTTGCTCCCATTTGACACGAAGCCGCAAACCTGAGGAAGATCATGTGGAACTGACACAGATGCTAAAATAATGGGCACTCGCAGTATTCTCAAGATGCCCTAGAAAACATGCACTAGGATGTTTGAACTTCCGACACACCTTGAGGATCTTGATCTGGGTGGGATCCGTTGATCTGATGTAGAAGCTTTTCAGGTACGGTTCAAACATGCCCTGCAGAGAGAGAAAGAAGAGAGGTCAGTTTTGCCAGAAGGCACAAAGGGGTTCCAGCCAGCCCTCATGAATAATAACAATTATTATTGTTATTATTATTATTATTATTATTATTATTATTGTTATTATTATTAACAATAATGATGGGTACACTGGGTGCCATGCCAAAAAATCTCAGCCGGCATTTGGAAACAATAGACATTGACAAAATTACGATTTGCCAACTGCAAAAGGCCACCCTACTGGGATCTGTATGCATCATCCGAAAATACATCACACAGTCCTAGACACTTGGGAAGTGTTCGACTTGTGATTTTGTGAAACGAAATCCAGCATATCTGTCTTGTTTGCTGTGTCATAATAAAGTAATAATAATAATATGTTGTTGTTGTTGTTATTGCTATTATTATTATAAATTTATGTGTTACTTTCCTCTCCTTGCAGCTCAAGGAAGGGTACAACATGGTTAAAGCACACAGGCACAACACTTGGGGTAGGGGCCCAGGACTCCCGTAAAAGTAAAAAAAAATGTGTATTAAAAAAATTGCATTTTTTTCAAACTGGGAAAACACCTCTTTAAGGAATTTCTAGCACAAACCTATGGTAAACATCCACTGGAAGTGGATGATCTAGCAATTTCTAGAGGGGTTTTCTGTCTATTATAATCTCTAGATCCTGGAGGCATTTCACCTCAGAGCCACACTGGAGGACATGGAAGACATCTTAAATCAAATGTATGAATAATCAAACCCATAATGGCCAAAACCACAAATGTGAAGGAATACACTGTACTTTGAAGGTATAGGCAGAGACCTAGGACTCGCATCTCCAAAACCCACATACTTGTGATCATGTGAAAAACAAAAATGAGAGACTCACCCTACGCTTAATAGACATGGTTGCCACATTCTGAAGGACCACGTACTGCACCTCACTGTCGTAAGAAAAAGAAACAATGAACCGTCAGCAAGAAATGCCTGTGAATTCACTGTCAGGAGGTCTAGCAATGGAGTCTGCCCTTAAAAAAGCTTTTGATAGACCTCAAAAACACAGCTGCGTTTCTAACAAAGGGTTGAATTATGATGTCCGATGTTTTTATATTTTTTATGTATTAATTTTGAAATGTAATTTTATGCTATGCATTGTTGTGTTTTTAGGGCTTGATTCCCATGCTAGCCACCCCAAGTACCTTCGGGGAGATGGGGGGGGGAGAGATATAAGAATAAAGTTATTATTATTGTTGTTGTTGTTGTTATTATTATTATTATTATTATTATTATTATTATTATTCAAAGCCACAGGTCAGGGTGAGCTCCCGCTGTTAGCCCTACCAACCTAGCAGTTCGAAAACATGCAAATGTGAGTAGATCAATAAGTACTGCTCTGGTGGGAAGGTAATGAAGGCACCCATGCTGCCATGCCGGCAACACAGCCAGGAGATATCTATGGACAAAACACTCCTCGGCTTGAAAATGGAACAAGAGCGCCTCCCCATGGCCAGAGTTGAGCATGAAAGGGGAGATGAAAGGTGAAGGCTTTACCTTTGTTCTGTGTATTTGTACGTCATTGTTATTCCACTGTTGTAAAGGCATCAAACGTTTGCCTATCTGTGTATGTTGTAATCCGCTCTGATAATATAAATAAATAATACAATATAAATATAACATAAATAAAGTGAATATTAAGTGCAGACCTGTGGCTCCTGAGGAGACGCACTAAAGCCTTAGCAATAACTCCGACTTCGGCTTTTGGGGCCAGGTGGAAATAAAGTTGGGCAACGGACATCACAACCTGCGGAAAGAAGGGGAAAATGGAAGGGCTGATATTAATAGGTGTTGACAAAAAGAGAACAGGATGGGAGAGAAAAGGATATCTGATAGCATTAGAAGCACAGTTCAGATATAGTAGGACACTGAAGATGCCCAGAATTCTGGAATGGAGACTCACCGCAGCATTGCGGCTTTGCAGCAGGGGTTTGGTGTTGCGCAAGAGGAGGCGGTGGTCAGGATCCATGACGTAAGGCTTGCGCTTCGCCAAGGATGCTTGCTCTGCTTTGTCGTCCTTGGAGTCTTCTTCTTCAGACCCATAAAAGGCTTTCTCCGCGCTCTCTTCCAGGAGAGACTCCTGACAGGCACAAAGGGGACATAGGAAGCACACAGTGTGTATATTATGATAATAATAGTATATAATAATAGTATATAATAATAGTTAATAATAATAATAATAGTAATAATAATAATGGTATATAATAATAATAGTTTGTGGCCAGGTTCTAAAGTAATTGGTGTGTTTTATGCTGTTATATATTTATTTTGTTTATATTGTTTTAATTCATGTGCTGTGTTTTTAACCTATATTTTGTTGGGCTCATCCCCATGTGAGCTGCCCCGAGTCCCATCGGGGAGATGGTGGTGGGATATAAGAATAAAGTTATTATAAAGTTATTATTATTAATAACTTTATTTTTATATCCCGCTTCCATCTTCCCGAAGGGACTCGGAGCGACTTACATGGAGACAAACCTGATCCAACAAAGATTAAAACCAAACACATATTAAAACGTATCTCAATAAAATCAACGACATTACAAGAAGACAATAATATAAAAACAGCATCAACAACAGCCAATAGTCTGAGCAGTAATGGGTACTGAAATTCAGGGGGAAGGGAATTGTGCAATAGAATTGTGGGCCGAAATTGGCCCATGCCTGCCCATCTCTTCACTCACATTCTGGTTGGGGCTGAGGAACTGGGTGCGGGCATAACGTGTCAGCATGTTGATGATCACCACCTGGCCCCACTCCTCCACGTCAATCAACAGGTTGCACAGCTTGCGGTAGTTCTTGTGGATGAGGTCAATGCGTTCTGGGCAGACTTCCTCAAAGGCCATCACGACACTGCCGGCCACCAGCTATGGAAAATGACAAGGAATGAAACAAGGGGAAAAATAAATCAATAAGGTGTGGGCAATGCATGACTCTTCATATTGCCTGATAGCATCATCCATCACTCTGAGAACACAGACAATGGTGAGACAAGGTGGACTTTACAATCTAGGCACGTCTTGAACTCCACGCTGCCCACATCTGACTTCAACTTCAAATCACAAAACACTGACTTTTTAAAACTATATATCTATATCTACTCTCTCTCTCTCTCTCTCTCTCTATATATATATATATATATATATATACTCGAGTATAAGCCTAGTCTTTCAGCCCTTTTTTTAAGACTGAAAAAGCCCCCCTTGGCTTATACTCGGGTGAGGGTCCTGGTTGGCTTATATTTGGGTCAGCTTA
The DNA here is from genome assembly GCF_035594765.1 of Anolis carolinensis. Classification (NCBI taxonomy): domain Eukaryota; kingdom Metazoa; phylum Chordata; class Lepidosauria; order Squamata; family Anolidae; genus Anolis; species Anolis carolinensis. The sequence goes on along the minus strand of NW_026943822.1, from coordinate 18,507,532 downwards.
TACTCGAGAATATATGGTACATTTATTATTTTCCTCTATTATTGTTGCTACTATTACATTTATTTTACTCTTTTTATTATCATTAATAATACATTTATTATTTCACTCTGATCTTATTATTATTGCATTTATTATTTTACTCTATTTATTATTACTTGTATTATTTTCCTGTATTTATTATTATTACATGTATTATTTTACTCTATTTTTAAAAGGATACATAAGCACATTTACATTGAAGAAGATGAGAATGATGATTTGATCAGAGTTGGACAGTCTTATCTTAAATTTGAGCTTTATGTAAATATTCAAAAACATTTAACCTACTGATGCCTCAATTAATGTAATTTTATTGGTATCTATTTTTATTTCTGAAATTTACCACCCTCGTCTTATACTGGAGTCAATGTTTTCCCAGTTTTTTGTGGTAAAATTAGGTGCTTTGGCTTATATTCGGGTCAGCTTATTCTCGAGTATATACGGTATATAATTCCCACCATTCTGAAAACCCTGAGAAAAACAAATTATACTCACTGTTGTCTTATCTGCCAGCAACTTCTCTATTACTTCTATTAACTGGTCCTTCTGGTCTGAGTCAAGGCTGAAAAGAGGGACAAAAATCACGATATGGGTGATGTCATTATTATAATTGTATTGTCATTATTTTAAGTTGATTCTATTGTTGTAAAACTGGCCATTTCATGAATCAATTCCATTCTTGTTGGAAAGACAAGAAGTTTTTTTGCATCGCAGCCGAAGTATCCTCTATGTCAAAAAAACCCTAAATATCAATTGACAAGCAGCTCTGTTGGAAAAAAAACAAAACAAAAACAGGAACTGCCAGCTGCCACCAAGATTCAGGTCCCATCTACACTGTCATACCAAATCCAGGTTATCTGATTAGAACTGGATTATATGGCAGTGTAGACTCATATAATCCAGTTCAAAACAGATAATGTGGATTATCTGCTTTGATAAATCTGTTATTATATCTCAGTGGAAGGGGCTTCAGAGAATCACAATCACTACTGGTGTCTTCATTGCTCATAGGCTGTTCTTGCCTTGTTTTGAGACCAGCTTATCCCTATCAGTGGCAACCAGCTGGTTGGGAAGCTGCTGTAGAGCCACTATCGCTCAAAGACATGCTAAGGCTTACTAAATGCATTAAAAGTCTCTACTTTTGAGAGTGTTTTATCCTCCTGGCAGCAACATAATGCAGGTTTTTTTTTGCAATGCTACTGACTGGTTGGGGCACCAGGATAGGAATAAAAAGATGCAGCTGAAAATCCCCAGAGTCATGCCACGTAATGCTATGATTTAAAACTGAACACTTTGTGGTTGATTGAGATAAAAGGACAAAGAAGCCTTTTTCTCAGTTAAACTATGACATTTGTTATCTTACGATGCGGTGAATGCCTCCAGCTGGTGGAGTCCAAAAGATGATAATTCAAATATATGGAGATAAGGCTGTCATCAGCAATGAGTTCTACGGTTATGCACTCTCTCCTGGAGATAGCAATATATGCACATGACATTTTCCTTCTATATTTGCACTTAAAAAAAGACACTCGAGATGCTGTAACTGTCATTAAAAACCTAAGTAAATTGCAAACCACTAAAATCACACAACAATCCACAGAGATCAAAAGAATTTTTAAAGACAGCTTGAAGAGACGTGTTTTCCCATCTTGGCTAAAAGAAGTAAGAGTGAGAAAACAATGAAACTTTGTGTGCATTGCATCAGAGAAAGTCTTCTCTTGCTCACTCAACAAGCTGTGCCAGCTGAAGGTTTCCAGAATTTGTAGCTTTTGCAAGTTCAAAGCAGATATCTTCTTAGGTCCCTTCTACACTGCCATATAATCCACATTATCCAAGTTTATAATCCAAATTATCTGTTTTGAACTGGATTATATAGGTCTGCACTGCCAGTTCAAAGCAAATTATCTGAATTTTTTATGGAAGTGTTGAAGAGGTTATATGGCTGTGTGGCCCTTCCACACAGCCATATAACCCAGAATATCAAGGTAGAAGATCCCACAGTATCTGAGTCCACGCTGTCATATATTCCAGTTCAAAGCAGATAATGTGGGATTTTATTCAACTGTGTGGAAGGGGCCCAAGTTATAAATGGGATTAAAAAAACCAGAAAGGACATGGGCTGCTCTGAGTTTTCCGGGCTGTATGGCCATGTTCCAGAAGCATTCTCTCCTGCCCACATCTACGGCAGGAATCCTCAGAGGTTGTGAGGTCTGTTGGACAGTGAATCAGTTCAGTAAATAAAGAACAACAGAGGAATTCCAGAAATGAAACAATCAGGGACAGGCAACACCTCCCAACAAAGGATTCCCCCAGGCAGAAAGGAGCCAAGCTTTGAAGCTGCAAAGCTTTTCAATGCTAATCAAGGTTAATTGCTACATTCACCCACCTCCAACAGACAAGAGTTCTTTCTCCCATCTTGGACTTTCCAAGGATATATAAACCTCAGACATAGTTTCTAATATACCTCACAACCTCTGAGGATGCCTGCCATAGATGTGGGCAAAACGTCAGGAGAGAATGCTTCTGGAACATGGCCATACAGTCCGGAAAACTCACATCAATCCAGTGATTCTGGCCATGAAAGCCTTTGAAAACAGAAAGGACATGCTTTTGCTCCCGCTTTACCTATACAGCTTGGGGATGGCGTGAGCTGCCGTTTTGCGCACATAAGGTGACATATCCGATGCCGCCTCCTTGATGGCTAGCATCATGATGGGCACGATGATGGGCACTCGGATACTGGAGAGGACCCGGAGGGCGCTGGCTCGGATAAGTTGGTTGGGATCCTGCAAGAAAGGGAACATTCAGAGTCTTGCATGATATTCTAGGATACTAAAAATGCCCTCTTTTCTCCCTCTTCCATCAAATATATCTGCAAAAATGGCAAACAAAGCAAATGGATTCCCCTGCATCTTAAAAACCTGGGCCAGCTCATTCGAAGCAGACTTGTGGGAGTCCCATACAATGCAAGACTTTGCCCATGTAATAACCAGGATGTTGAATGTACGTATCACATCTGATTGTCCTGTTTTTACAAGCAGGTTCAGCTGCATATTATTAACCCACTACTGAGCAACCTACCAATTCCAAGTAAAGTTTTTATTAGGTGACAATTTCCCTCCATGTGACCTTGGCCGTTGCCAAGTTTCTTCCCAAGGTAGCCAGGATTAGACAACTTCCTGTATTAGAATCGGGTTGAATCTTGCCTTGCAGTGTTTTTACCCTCGTATAATAGTAATAGTAATAATAATAATACTAATAATAACATGCATCTAGAATTTTACTCATCCTGTTTTTAAGTGGTCTTATCAGTTTATGAATCTGCTGTGCACTTTTTCCGCTGAGCAAATTAGGTCTTTGAACCGTAATAAAGATTGATGATGATAAAGGAGCACAATAAGGTTTCATATAGCTATAATAGGTGCAGTTACGGAGGGATTTAAATGCTTTGACTGGTGCTCAAAACACACCAAAAGTCATCAGCAAGGTGACGGCTCTCCTTGAAAAAAAATGATTTGGAAAAGAAACAGTCTATATTAATGGATCCATAGCTTGAAGATACACTCTCCAAAAAGTTATATGTTATATAAGCGACACCATTTTACTCCTCCATTGTACTGGATCATCAATGGATTTTGGTATGCGGTGAAGGCCCTCAAACCAATCCCCAGCGGATACCGAGGTCCTATTCCTTCTCCCAAGGAGAAGCAAGGAAATATCCGAAGGAAACAATAACAAAACACTGGTGGTGTTTTGGTTTCTCTCACCCCAAAAAGGCAAATCTATAGAGGAAAACAGGATAGCCTGGTCACTACAAGGTTGGCTTTTAATTGAATCCACTATGTTCTAAAAGTATCAAGATTATAATAAATCCCACAAAGAAATCCAAACTAAGCTCAGCCCTTCTTCCACCAGTATCCCAGCCTCCAACCTTGAGTCCTCGCTGGAAGGTCGAGATGGACAGCAAAGCCAGATCTTGTTGTTCTTCTGCATATCGCACCAGGTAGACATACACAAGTTTCTTTACCTGCCAAAGAAATGTCATTATTTGTCATGGTCTGACGAGAAGCTTCATAATAATACCATTTATTATCTTCCTATATCCCATCTAAGGTAGGTAAAGGTTTTCTCGACATTAAGTCCAGTCGTGTCCAACTCTAGGGTTTGAGGCTCATCTCAATTTCTAAGCTGAAGAGCCGGCGTTGTCCGTAGACACCTCCAAAGTCATGTGGCCGGCATGACTGCATGGAGCGCTGTTACTTTCCCACCGGAGCAGTACCTATTGATCTACTCAGATCTGCATGTTTTTGAACTGCTAGGTTGGCAGATATGGGATATCTAGATGGACAAGTTGCCTTCCTCTTTTCCCACTTCCTTCGACTATTGCACATTATCATCTTTCCCAACGAAACGTGCCAACTCATGAAATATTTGGCTTCTAGGATAAACTCAGATTTTATGTCTCTAGAACCCAAGAGACACCTTACCTCTATGTTCTTGCAAGCCACATTCTTGACAACAGCGGGGAAGAGATCAGATGCGTTCTTCCCTCTGGCGATCATCTGGGGTCAAGAGAAGAAAGAGTGGGGTTAGAACTAATTATTAAAATTATAGTGATCTATAGACTGAGAGGGGGAGAAGCTTCACTCACCGCCACAATCCTCTTCATGGCCTCAAGCTTCAGTGAATCTTTGTTACTGTCCAGCATCTCCTTCAGATCATCATGCCTGCACAAAAAGAAAGGCAGAGGCTTGTTATCGCAGAAACACAACTGATAAATGCCGGAGGGGCAATCAAATAGGGCTGATCCGGGATATTTTGCTGCCCGATGGAAAGTACTGCCTTCAAAGTGACAAGTGTGGCTAGCTGGACATTCCACAGATATAGAAACCCTACTTGCCTAGTTTCCAACAGACCTCACAACCTCTGAGGGTGCCTGGCATAGTTGTGGGTGAAACGTCAGGAGAGAATGCTTCTGGAACACGGCCATACAGCCGAAAAACTTACAGCAACCCATTACTGTTTGAATGCAAATGGACAGAGCCAAAGCCAGATTTTTTTAATACTGGTAGCCATAGGTGTGGGTGAAACGTCAGAAGGGAATGCTTCTGGAACATGGCAACACAGCACGGAAATTTCACAGTAACCCATTACTGCTTGTATGCAAACGGACAGAGCCAAAGCCAGATTTATAAATACTGGTTGCCATAGGTATGGGCGAAACGTCAGGAGGGAATGCTTCTGGAACATGGCAATACAGCCTGGAAAACTCACAGCAACCCATGAAAGCCTTCGACAACACAATATATTATTATTATATTATTTATTATTTTATTATATTATAATATTAATATATTATTATCTTTATTTATATCCTATCCGACTCAAGGCGGCTCACAATAACATGACACAAACTATAGAATTTAGAACACTGCAAATTCTGGTGAGTCAAAGAGCCAATTCATTCATTCATGTGCAGGACAGCCTTTGATAACACAATATATTATTAATTATTATTATTATTATATATGAAGCCTCCGGTGGCCTAGGGGATAAAAGCCTCGTGACTTGAAGGTTGGGTTGCTGACCTGAAGGCTGCCAGGTTCGAATCCCACCCGGGGAGAGTGCGGATGAGCTCCCTCTATGAGCTCCAGCTCCATGCAGGGACAGGAGAGAAGCCTCCCACAAGGATGGTAAAACATCAAAACATCCGGAAATCCCCTGGGCAACGTCCTTGCAGACGGCCAATTCTCTCACTCCAAAAGCAACTCCGGTTGCTCCCGACACGAAAAAAAATAAAATAAAATAATAATAATTATTATTCCTATCCTTCCTTTCCTCCCTTATAGGGACTCAAGGCGGCGACAACACAATATATTATTATTATTATTATTATTCCTATCCTTCCTTTCCTCCCTTATAGGGACTCAACACAACACAATATATTATTATTATTATTCCTATCCTTTCTTATAGGGACTCAAGGCGGTGACAACACAATATATTATTATTATTATTATTATTATTTCTATTTATTTATTTATTTATTTACAGCATTTATATTCCACCCTTCTCACCCCGAAGGAGACTCAGGGCGGATCACATTACACATATAGGCAAACATTCAATGCCTTTTAACATAGAACAAAGACAAACAAACATAGGCTCCGAGCGGGGCTCGAACTCATGACCTCCTGGTCAGAGTGATTCATTGCAGTTAATTGCACTGGCTTGCTGTCCCGCCTGCGCCACAGCCCGGGCCCTTATAGGGACTCAAGGCGGCTCACAACACTATGACACAAAGTACAGAATTTAGAACACGGCAAATGCTGGTGAGTCATAGAGAAAGCCATTCATTCATTCATTCCTGCGCAGGAGAGAACTGCGATGAAAAGAGCAAAGACACATGAGAGCCGGGAGTGAGAAACCCAATACTTGAGGGGTTTGTGTGTTTAACAAAGGAATCCGAACCCGCACCACTCTGTGAAATATTTATTGGTTGGCAGGCGCATGAGAAAGATACAAGCCATGGCTGCCAGGCAGTTGCCACAGCAACTTCAAGCTATGGCTGCGGATGAAGGGAAGATGCATTTATTCTAGAGCAGGCTGAGGCTATGTTGGGCCCTTCAGGTGTTTTGGACTTCAACTCCCAGCATTCCTCACGGCCTCAGGCCCCTTCCTTTTGCCCCTCAGCCGCTTAAGCGGCTGAGGGGCAAAAGGAAGGGGCCTGAGGCCGTGAGGAATGCTGGGAGTTGAAGTCCAAAACACCTGGAGGGCCCAAGCCTGCTCTAGAGTGGTCCCTCGCCCCGACTAGATGCCCTTTGGACGCCCCTCTCCTACCGTAGTGGCTGGGCCTGGCTTCCGTCGAGGCCTCCCTCGAGTGGCTGGGCGCCCTCCTGCTCGGGGGACTTGAGCAGCTTCAGCTCGTCGCCCTCCAGGGAGCTGTACCAGGTCTGAGGGGCGCCGTCGGGCGTGAGGACCGGGCTCTTGGCCTCCTTCGACGGCGGAGGGGACTTCACCAGCTGGGCCGCCCCCGAAGGCAGCTGCTGAAGGAACTTCTGCATCCCGGGAAGGCCTCCAAGGGGCGCCCCTGACGCCAGCCACGTTTGCAAACGCCTCACGGAGCGGCTCCGCTGGCTAAATGAGAAGGGGGCGGGGCCTAGGCATCGCTCAGCCACGCCTCCTCCTGGATGTCTATAAAGGCAGGGGCGTGGCCTCCTTCTGCCTACAAAGTGAGGGGCGTGGCTTAGGTATCTCTCAGCCACGCCTCCTTCTGCTTTGATGCCTAGACAAAGGCGTGGCTTGGGCATCGCTCAGCCACGCCTCCTGCCTGGATGTCTATAGTCAGAGGCGTGGCTTTGGCATCGTTCAGCCACGCCTCCTCCGCTTTGATGCCTAGACAGGGGCGTGGCTAAGGTATCGCTCAGCTACGCTTTTTGCCTGGATGTCTAAAGAGGCGTGGCTTAGACATTGCTCAGCCACGCCTCCTCCTGCCCGATGCTTGGGGCGTGGCTTAGATATTTCTCAACCACGCCTCCTGACTGGATGTCTATAAAGGCATAGGCGTGGTTTAGGCACCGCTCAGCCACGCCTCCTCCTGCCTGATGCTTGGGGCGTGGCTTAGATATTTCTCAACCACGCCTTCTGACTGGATGTCTATAAAGGCAGAGGCGTGGTTTAGACATTGTTCAGCCACGCCTCCTTCTGCCCGGTGCTTGGGGCGTGGCTTAGGCATCGCTCAGCCCCGCCTCCTGCACGGATGCCTATAAAGAAAAGCAAGGGCGTGGCTTAGGCATCGCTCAGCCACGCCTCCTTCTGCCTTGATACCTAGATAAGGGCGTGGCTTAGGCCCCGCTCAGCCACGCCTCCTGCCTGGATGCCTATAAAGAAAAGCAGGGGCGTGGCTTAGGCATCGCTCAGCCACGCCTCCTTCTGCCTTGATACCTAGATAAGGGCGTGACTTAGGCACCGCTCAGCCACGCCTCCTGCCTGGATGCCTATAAAGAAAAGCAGGGGCGTGGCTTAGGCATCGCTCAGCCACGCCTCCTTCTGCCTTGATACCTAGATAAGGGCGTGGCTTAGGCATCGCTCAGCCCCGCCTCCTGCCTGGACGCCTGAAAAGCAAGGCGGGGGCGTGGCTTAGTGGAGTTCCCAGCCACGCCCGAAACCCCACCAAAACACAAGGCAGAGGGAGCAGCGCCACCTTGCGGCCGCGCCCACGAAGATCACCCAGGCAGCATCCACACTCTAAAATGAGTTCAATTTGCCACCACTTTAACTTCCATTGGAATCCTGAGAATTCAAGTTTAACAAGGTCTTTTAGCTTTCCCTGCCCCCCCCCAAACTACAACTCCCAGGATCCCACAGCATAGAGCCATGACAGTTCAAGGGATGTCAAACTGCATTCATTGGGCACTGAAGATGGGTTTGCCTGCCTGAGATCTAATTCCTCCTCCCAGTTCAGAGACACTGGAAACAGGAATGTATTCACAATTTCAAAGGTGTGAACTTTGCAATCACAAGATGTTCGAGATACACTGGGTGCGAGATTGGATTTGATAATTAACAGTGCTATTTTTATTGGTGGGGTCTGAATGCACAATGTGTGTGTATGATTATTATTATTATTAATTTCTATTAGTAGTATTAGTGTTTCTTTTAATATATTATATTTCTATTACATTTCTATTATATTATATATTATTTTGCTATATTATTATATTACCATTATTATATAATATTATATTATTAGATTTATATTACTATTAGTCTGTTATTATAAATTATTATCATAATTTATTAGTATATTTCTTATATATATATGTGTGTATATATATATATATATATATATATATATATATATATATAAAAGGGTAATGAAATTTCGGCCTAGGACAAAACAACAAAACTACACATCCCAGAAACGCTAAACCTGGCAGCACAACCCCTCATCCATGCCTCTACGTTCATACAACAAAAAGCTCCAGCAACTCCAGAAAACGGCCAGGCTTTGAGACTGCAAGGCTATTCACTGCTATTCCACCTGGCCAACAAAGGATTCCCATAAGCCACAGCAACGCGTGGCCGGGCAAAGCTAGTGTGTGTGTGTGTGTGTGTGTGTGTATGTATGTATGTGTGTGTGTGTGTGTGTGTGTGTGTGTGTGTATATATATATATATATATAATAGGGCTGAAATCCCACTGTCTATAGAGGGATATTATTATTATTATTATTATTATTATTATTATTATTATAGTTTACTTCATATGTATTATATTATTATAATACTGAATACTCACTGTGTATAGGTGATTATTATTATTATTATTATTATTATTATTATTATTATTATTATTAATTTCTCCTATACCCAGCACAATTGCCAATCTTTGTGCTGGACCTATGCCCAACAATTGTTACACTCTTAGGATTGTAAGAACATATCTCTGCAGATATTTATAATATACAGTCTCACCAGCAGATTACATTTAATCAATGCAGTTTGACTCCTTACTTGAACTCCTATGGCTGGGGAATGATGTGATTTGTAGTTTGGTGGGGACCCAACACTCTGCGGCAGAGAAAGCTAAAGACCTTTTAAAACTACAACTCCCAGGATCCCGTCGCATTGAGCCACGGTGGCTAAAATGGGGTCAAACTTCATTCATTCTACAGTGCAGATGCCTCTTTCAAGGGACCAACCAAACCAACTCTGCATTTCGATGGCTATTTCCATACAGAATCCATGCCAAAATAGGTACTGTATATACTCGAGTATAAGCCGACCCGAATATAAGCCGAGGCACCTAATTTTACCACAAAAACAAAAAACAAAAAAACTGGGCAAACGTTGACTCCAGTATGAGCCGAGGGTGGGAAATTTCAGAAATAAAAAGAGATACCAATAAAATTACATTAATAGAGGCATCAGTAGGTTAAATGTTTTTGAATATTTACATAAAGCTCAAATTTAAGATAAGACTGTCCAACTCTGATCAAATCATTATTCTCATCTTCTTCAATCTCAATGTGCTTATGTATCCTTTTAATAATAATAGAGTAAAATAATACATGTAATAATAATAATCATAATAAATAAAGGAAAATAATACAAGTAATAGAATAAAATAATAAATGCAATAATAATATCGGAGTGAAATAATAAATGTATTATTAATAATAATAAAAATAGAGTAAAATAAATGTAATAGTAGCAACAATAATAGAGAAAAATAATAAATGTAATAATACCAATAATAATAGAGAAAAATAATAAATGTACCATCTATTCTCGAGTATAAGCTGACCCAAATATAAGCCAACCAGGACCCTCACCCGAGTATAAGCCAAGGGGGGCTTTTTCAGTCTTTTTTAAGGGCTTATACTCGAGTATATACAGTATATATACAAGAAATAGGTATATATACCTATAGATATAGGTACAAAATACAAAAAAATTACCAACTTTACTCAGAAATAACCCCTCACTAAGTGCAACAGAAATGTAGAATTAGAAGAGACCCCAAGGGCCATCCATTCCAGCCCTGTTCTGCCTTGCAGGACACAACCAAAGCCCTCCCAACAGATGGCCATCCAGTTTTGGTTTAAAGAATCTCAATGGCAATGTTTGGATGTGAGAACTGACTCCCGGCTCAATCTGAATGGGATGTTGGTCTCCATAGGAAAGAGATGCCATTGAGAACAGTATGAGGAGGGATTCCACTGTCACAAAGAATATGTCTTGGCAGATGTTCATCAGTGATTTTACAAAGCAAACACAAGGCAACGCTTTCATCTCTGCCTGTGCCTATCTCAAAAGATAGTAAAATGCATTTAAGGGGGGTGCAATGGCCAAATGCAATCCTGCGGGAAAGGATCAGACAAAGTCCACTTGCGAACGGGAATCGGGATTTTGTTGTCGAAAAAGAGGAAAGCAACAGCAGCTTATTATTTGCTTGGAAGGATGTGAGCTGTCCAATGTACCAAAGCGGATCTCGCTGAAATCAAGGGAACCAAGGGAGAGGAGAAGAACAAGCTCCAGAATGAAGAAATATACAATCTTTGAGTCGGAAGGGTCATGTAGTCCAAGAGAACACAATCAAAGCACTCTTGAAAGATGACCATCCAACCTCTGCTTGAAAACGCCCACCAACCTCTAAGGCAAGCATGGGCATACAATTTGTTTTCGAAGGCTTTCATGGCCGGAATCACTGGGTCGCTGTGAGTTTTCCGGGCTGAATGGACATGTTCCAGAAGCATTCTCTCCTGACGTTTCGCCCACATCTATGGCAGGCATCCTCAGAGGTTGTGAGGTATATTGGAAATTAGGTCAGTGATGTTTACATAACCTTGGAATGTCCAAGACGGGAGAAAGAACTCTTGTCTGTTGGAGGTGGGTGAATGTAGCAATTAACCTTGATTAGCATTGGAAAAGCCTTGCAGCTTCAAAGCCTGGCTGCTTCCTGCCTGGGGGAATCCTTTGTTGGGAGGTGTTGCCTGGCCCTGATTGTTTCATTTCTGGGATCCCTCTGTTGTTCTTTATTTACTGTCCTGATTCACTGTCCCACAGACCTCACAACCTCTGAGGATTCCTGCCATAGATGTGGGCAAAACATCAGGAGAGAATGCTTCTGGAATATAGCCATGCAGCCCGGAAAACTCACAGCAGCCCATGTCCTTTCTGTTTTTTTTTAAATCCCAGTTAAAAAAAACTGGGACAGCTAAATCTATGACAGGCATCCTCAGAGGTTGTGAGACAGGAGGAAACCATGACAATGAACAAAATCTGGCTACCAGGTTTAAAAAAAAAAACTTAAAAATCAGGACAGTAAATAACAAGCAACACTCAAAAAAACAAAAACAAAACAGGGGAATTCCAGACAGGAAACAATCAGGGCCAGCTGACACCTCCCAACAAAGGATTCCTCCAGCCAGGAATCAGCCAGGTTTAGAAAATATTAGCAGCCTGTGCATCTTTTCCAGTGCGCAATTCTAACATTGTGTTGTCAAAGGCTTTTGTGGCTGGAATCACTGGGTGCTGTGATTTTTCCCGGCTGTAAGGATCCCCCAGGCAGGAAGCAGCCAGGCTTTAAAGCTGTAAGGCCACTCATTGCTAATCAAGGTGGCCAATTGCAACATTCACACTCACCACAAACCCTGGACATTATTCCACAGATATATAAACCTTACTTGCTTTGTTTCCAACAGACCTCACAATCTCTGAGGATGCCTGCCGAAAGTGGGCAAAATGTCAGGAGAGAATGCTTCTGGAACATGGCCATACAGCCTGGAAAACTCAACCCTGAAAGCAACCCAATTCTAACATTCCAGCTGACAATCAATATGGTATGGCATAATGCATATATGCATTAAAACATAAACATAAAAATTAAAATACAACCCCTTTGTAGTATTGAGAGCATTAAAATATAAACAATACACATATAAACATTGAAAAAACAAACCCTTTGAGTCATAACAATGAGGCATTAAAATTAAAAATTAAATTAAAAATTAATTAAACCTTTGGGTCCTTAAACCCATTATACAAAAAATAATAATTAAACCTTTGGGTCATTCAAACCCATTATACAAAAAATAATAATTAATCCTTTGGGTCATTGAACCCATTATACAAAAAATAATACAGTAGAGTCTCACTTATCCAAAACTCGCTTATCCAACGTTCTGGATTATCCAACACATTTTTGTAGTCGATGTTTTTAATACATCGTGATATTTTGGTGCTAAATTCGTAAATACAGTAATTACTACATAACATTACTGCGTACTGAACTACTTTTTCTGTCAAATTTGTTGTATAACATGATGTTTTGGTGCTTAATTTGTAAAATCATAACCTAATTTGATGTTTAAAAGGCTTTTCCCCAATCCCTCCTTATTATCCAACATATTCGCTTATCCAAGGTTCTGCCAGTCTGTTTATGTTGGATAAGTGAGACTCTACTGTAATTAAACCTTTGGGTCATTCAAACCCATTATACAAAAAATAATAATTAAACATTTGAGTCATTCAAACCCATTACACAAAAAACAATAATTAAACCTTTGGGTCATTCAAACCCATTATACAAAAATAATAATTAAACCTTTGGGTCATTCAAACCCATTATATAAAAAATAATAATTAAACCTTTGGGTCATTCAAACCCATTATACAAAAAATAATAATTAAACATTTGAGTCATTCAAACCCATTACACAAAAAACAATAATTAAACCTTTGGGTCATTGAATTCATTATACAAAAAATAATAATTAAACCTTTGGGTCATTCAAACCCATTATACAAAAAATAATAATTAAACCTTTGGGTCATTCAAACCCACTATACAAAAATAATAATTAAACCTTTGGGTCATTCAAACCCATTATATAAAAAATAATAATTAAACCTTTGGGTCATTCAAACCCATTATACAAAAAATAATAATTAAACATTTGGGTCATTCAAACCCATTATATATATATACACACACACACACACACACACACACACACACCAACCTTTTGGTCATTCAAACCCATTATACAAAAAATAATAATTAAACATTTGGGTCATTCAAACCCATTATACAAAAAATAATAATTAAACATTTGGGTCATTGAATTCATTCTACAAAAAATAATAATTAAACATTTGGGTCATTCAAACCCATTTATATACATACACACACACACACACACACACACACACCAACCTTTTGGTCATTCAAACCCATTATACAAAAAATAATAATTAAACATTTGGGTCATTGAATTCATTCTACAAAAAATAATAATTAAACATTTGGGTCATTCAAACCCATTATATATATATATATATATATATATATATATATATATATATATACACACACACACACACACACACACACACACACACACACACACACCCACCCACCAACCTTTTGGTCATTCAAACCCATTATACAAAAAATAATAATTAAACCTTTGGGTCATTCAAACCCATTATACAAAAAATAATAAGTAAATCTTTGGGTCATTGAACCCATTATAGGCACTAAAATGTAAACAATGCAAAAATACAAAAAAAAAAACAACAACAACCCAAATTTAACCCAACACTAAAATACATTGAAGCCTCCAACTGCACCCCAATCAGACCCCAAGGATGAATCTGGAGAAGAAGAAAAAAGATCGCGAGGGATCTGATTGGGCACCGCCTTTGCCCCAGGAATCCATGTAATCAATGCAATCCATTCCCTGGCAGGGCTCTGTTTACAAAGCGACCCCTCCCCCTCCGGGTGCAAATGGTTTCTCCCACCATGAACGCAGAGCAAGCCACCTGGGAAGTGGACTGTTCCATTCCCGGCCCGGAATAGGGGACGCCAGCAATTCCCTTTCCAAAGCCCCCCAAGCCATACCTTTTGTAATCCGAGGAGAAGATCCCCCCGCTGGCCGGGTCGTGCCCATATTCGGGCTCCCCCAAACTGGAGGAACCCCCTTTCTCCTCGTTGTAGGCTGGGCCGGCGGACATGGCTGCAGAGGAGGAGGAAGGCCGGCTTGAACCCACGGCAGCAACCTGGACGGTGGGCCTGGGATGATGCGGCTGATGTCATCAGGCCCGGATTGGAGAGGATGCCTCTCTTTTCTTAAAGAGACAGGCACACATTTATTTTTTCGGTCCAAGGGGAGGGGTCTGCTGCATGGGGAGGGGGCAACCAGGCCTTTCATATATTCTGTGCACATCTGGGCTTTTTCTAAGAAACTGTCCACATGTTGCAGGCTACCAAAAATGCCCATTATCAACTCTTTGTAATGTTTTGCTAAGCTCAAAATTTGCATGAGAGAGTGCTCCTGCTTCTCATAGACTTAGCATAGGGATTGGGCTAACCTGTTATTTCATGAACAAACCATGAACATGAACAAAATCTGACTACCAGTATTAAAAAAAACTCTAAAATTAGGACAGTAAATAAAGAACAACACTCTGAAAACAGGGGAATTCCAGACAGGAAACAATCAAAACCAGCTAACACCTCCTAACAAAAGATATTAGTAATTTTGGTTTAATTTCCCAATTAAACCAAAATGACATTCGCACAAAGAAATTCTAAATGTTTTTAGTAACATCCAGTCAAATAAGAAAATTGTATTAAAAACTGAAACATGGTAAATTCCTTAGGACAGTAAATAAAGAACAACACTCTGAAAACAGGGGAATTCCAGACAGGAAACAATTAAAACCAGCTAACACTTCCTAACAAAAGATATTAATAATTTTGGTTTAATTTCCCATTTGCACAAAGAAATTCTAAATGTTTTTAGTAACATCCAGTCAAATAAGAAAATTGTATTAAAAACTGAAACATGGTAAATTCCTTAGGACAGTAAATAAAGAACAACACTCTGAAAACGGGAATTCCAGACAGGAAACAATTAAAACCAGCTAACACTTCCTAACAAAAGATATTAATAATTTTGGTTTAATTTCCCATTCGCCCAAAGAAATTCTAAATGTTTTTAGTAACATCCAGTCAAATAAGAAAATTGTATTAAAAACCGAAACATGGTAAATTCCTTAGGACAGTAAATAAAGAACAACACTCTGAAAACGGGAATTCCAGACAGGAAACAATCAAAACCAGCTAACACCTCCTAACAAAAGACTTTAATAATTTTGGTTTAATTTCCCATTCGCACAAAGACATTCTAAATGTTTTTAGTAACATCCAGTCAAATAAGAAAATTGTATTAAAAACCGAAACATGGGTAAATTCCTCAAGATGTGTTTAGTAAGGCTTCTATGGAAATCTTTGCTGAAGATCTAATTCCACATGTTAAAATTCATGAATATTTAAGATTCAACTTTCTCAAGGCGGCTAACAACCCCACGCTTCGCCAAGTTTTAAAAGTGCAATACAAAAGTTATTTAAAAAAAAAATTAAATAGTAACAGTGGGTGGCAAAAACAAAATTAAAATATAATAATATAAATAAACATAGTAATACACATAGTAATATAAATATAGTAGTAGTAATCGATTTAATTGTTTAATTTCATTTAATCAATTGCTATCAATTTAACAATATAATAATATATAATACTCATATTATACTATACTAATATTATAATATATTGTATATACATATAATATTGATAATATTCTGATGTAATACCATGTAATAATAATACACTATTATAATTGTATATTTATATACATGTAGGTATAGTCATATAGTACAATATAATAATATATGCTTATGTAGTGCTTATATTGTGCTATACTAATAATATAATATATTGTATGTATATATAACTTGTAAGCCACCCTGAGTCCCCTTTGGGGTGAGAAGGGCGGGATATAAATGTCAATAATAATAATAATAATAATAATAATAAAAACAATATAATAATATTATATACTCATATTAAAGTAAATATAAAGATTTTCCCCTGATGTTAAGTCTAGTCGTGTCCGACTCTGGGGGTTAGTGCTCATCTCCATTTCTAAGTCGAAGAGCCGGCGTTGTCCATAGACACCTCCAAGGTCACGTAGCCATTGGCATGACCGCATGGAGCGCCATTACCTTCCCACCAGAGCAGTACCTATTGATCTACTCATATTTGCATGTTTTTGAACTGCTAGGTTGGCAGAAGCTAGGGCTAACAGCGGGAGCTCACTCCACTCCCCTATTTGCCAGTTATCAATCAGTCTGGTTGCCATAATATTGGTTTTCTTGATGTTTAACTGCAACCCAGCTGAATTTTTGCTTCTTGTAGACTTAGCATGGAAAGTTAAAATTCATGAGTATTTTAGGATTAAACCTTCTCAAGGTAGCAAGCAATCCCATGCTTCATCAAGTTTTAAAAGCGCAATAGAGTAGAGTCTCACTTATCCAACATAAATGGGCCGGCAGAATGCTGGATAAGCGAATATGTTGGATAATGAGGGATTAAGGAAAAGCCCATTAAACATCAAGTTAGATTATGATTTTACAAATGAAGCACCAAAACATCATGTTAGACAACACATTTGCCAGAAAGAGTAGATCAGTACGCAGTAATGCTATGTAGTAATTACTGTATTTACGAATTTAGCACCAAAATATCACGATTTATTGAAAACATCGACTACAAAAATGTGTTGGATAATCCAGAACGTTGGATAAGAGAGTGTTGGATAAGTGAGACTCTACTGTACTTTAAACTAAGAAGTTTCAAGGGAGTGTGTGTCTTTTGGCCAACTGCAATTTCTACTTCAAAGTAACAACCATCCTCTGCTAACCAAATATATATATTGTAATAACCTGTTTTTGTCCTTGGCAGTTCCAAGACACAGCTCTTTGTCCTTGGCAGTTCAAAGGCATTGCTCTTCAGTTTAACAACTGAGCTGCCTGTGTGCCATTACATGAATGTTTATGAATATGAACAAAGTAACAACAATCCTCTACTAACCAAATATATATTTTGTAGTGGCCTGTTTTTGTCCTTGGCAGTTCCAAGACACGGCTCTTTGGTTTAACAACTGAGCTACCTGTGTGCCATTACATGAATATCACTTGGCCAAAGGGTTGCCTTCTAACAAGGTTATGCTTCTCTTGACTAGTGGTTTTCAAAAGGTGGTCTCCACATGTCCATGGAGATTCACATTTAAAAAAATTAAAATAGTAAAAACTTAATTCAAATACAATCTATATAAATTAAAAGGCAATGTCCGTCAGTGAGGGACGTCATATCTCCACCAATTGCTGTGAAATTAATCCATTCATAATTAAATCTGCCAATGTCCAATTCACAAATGTGGAGGGTCAATTCTACAAAGGGATGTGTAAGAGATGCTAGTGAGTGACAGTTTGGATGTTATGGTAATTATCACCATAAGCAGCAGAGGGCGCTGTCGCCCACAATTCCTCAATGGTAGAATGAATGGACCATTTCTGGTTTTTGTCTCCCATATCATTGGTATACAGCAGGCATGGGCCAACTTGAGCCCTCCAGGTGTTTTGGACCGCAACTCCCACCATTCCTAACAGCCTCAGGCCCTTTCCTTTTGCCCCACAGCCACTGCTAACCAAATATATATTTTGTAGTGACCTGTCTTTGTCCTTGGCAGTGCCTAGACAAGGCTCTTCGGTTTAACAACTGAGCTACCTGTGTGCCATTACATGAATATCACTTGATCAAAGGGTTGCCTTCTAACAAGGTCATGCTTTTCTTCAATAGTGGTTTTCTAAAGGTGGTCTCCACATGTCCATGGAGATTCACATTTGCCAATTTTGCCTTTCAATAAGATTATGCTTGCCATATATTTCCAAAGGGATACAGTTATTTCCAATACTTGCTAACCAAATATATATTTTATAGTGGCCTGTTTTTGTCCTTGGCAGTTCAAAGACACGGCTCTTCGGTATAACAACTGAGTACCTGGGTGCCATTACATGAATGTTTATGAATATGAACAAAATAACAACCATCCTCTGCTAAACCAAATATATATTTTGTAGTGGCCTGTTTTTGTCCTTGGCACTTCCAAGACACGGCTCTTCGGTTTAACAACTGAGCTACCTGTGTGCCATTACATTAATATCACTTGGCCAAAGGGTTGCCTTCTAACAAGGTCATGCTTTTCTTGACTAGTGGTTTTCAAGAGGTGGTCTCCACATGTCCATGGAGATGACATTTGCCACATTTGATTGCATATTACAATGTAATGATATACTGTAGTACAATATAGTAATTTAATGCTAGTATTGTACTATGCTCATAATATAATGTATTGTATGTGAACGTAAGTTGTAAGCTGCTCTGAGTCCCCTTTGGGGTGAGAAGGGCGGCATATAAATAAATAAATAAATATTTTAAACTAAGAGGTTTCAAGGGAGTGTGTATCTTTTGGCCAACTGCAATTTCTACTTCAAAGTAACAACCATCCTCTGCTAATCAAATATATATTTTGTAGTTGCCTGTTTTTGTCCATGGCACTTCCAAGACAAGGCTCTTTGGTTTAACAACTGGAGCTACCTGTGTGCCATTACATTAATATCACTTGTTCAAAGGGTTGCCTTCTAACAAAGGTGGCCTCCACATGCCAAATTTGCCTTTCAATAAGGTTATGCTTGGCATATATTTCCATATAAGGGATACAGTTATTTCCAATACTTGCCTAGGCAGCTGGGAAGGACTGGGGCCTCCTAAGCTGGACATGGTTGAGGGCCTCCATGTGCCTTAATCCCGCCTGGCGAGCACTCTCTCGATTTCCCCGAAGGGCAGGGAGCACGGCCGGGGCGAAGCCGGGGTCACGGAGTCAAGAGAGGAGGAATCCGGCTGACACTTGCCTTCCGGGGTGGGTGTGCATGACACCGGGTCACGCCTGGGGTCACATGAAACTTTAATTCGGAGCACGGCAGGCATCACGGGAGCCTTTGTTGGGCCTGGCAGCAGATGATCCCTGGCGAAGCGGGAGCCCGGCTGACAGCACCCGTCCGCACCCTCCTGCCGTTGGGCAGGAGACACCACCGGTCATGTCAGGGAGCACGGGCACGGAGCGCACAAAGGGAAACGGATCCTGCCCATCAGGGAGGCCTCATTACCTGGGAAACAGGAGACAGGTGACACGCCAACTGACTTGGGGTGACAAAGGGCACGGCTTTGCAGAAACCAAGAAAGAAAGCACAGAGCTAGGTTTGCTCTTTGGCTCTTCACCCTCGTGCAATAGGATCCTTTGAACACAGGCTTGCATTGAGTGCCAAATCCAAATCCAAATTCAAATTTATTTAATGCTTAGACCATAGGTCTTTCGCATGCAAGACAAACAAACTAATACACAAAAGCCAGACCATCAAATACAATATAAAACATGCCATTAAAACCCTATATAAATCATTAAAACATTAAAATGCTGCAAATATCAATGTCAGGATATGCCCTTCAAATACTACATATGTCATGGATTAGCACCAACATAATTAAAAACAAGATAAAACCAAGTAAGTACAGCATTATTAAAACCCAAGCAGGAAACACCTTGGATATAAAAAAACCACTATTAGTTAAAAGCATTGAGTGGAATAGGCAGTGTTTTTTCACTTGTCGGAGGCTTTCATGCTCAAAATCCCTGCGTTCCTGTGAGTTTTTTGGCCTGCATGGCCATGTTCCAGTAGCATTCTCTCCTGACGTTTCGCCCACATCTACGGCAGTCATCCTCAGAGGTTGTGAGGTCTGTTGGAAACTCGGCAAGTGAACTTTATATGTGGGATGTCCAGGTTGTATGGCCATGTTCCAGAAGCATTCTCTCCTAACGTTTCACCCACATCTATGGCAGGCATCCCCAGAGGTTGTGAGGTCTGTTGGAAACTCAGCAAGTGAAATGTATGATGTCCTAATTTGATGTCCAGGTTGTATGGCCATGTTCCAGCAGCATTCTCTCCTGACGTTTCGCCCACATCTACGGCAGTCATCCTCAGAGGTTGTGAGGTCTGTTGGAAACTCGGCAAGTGAACTTTATATGTGGGATGTCCAGGTTGTATGGCCATGTTCCAGAAGCATTCTCTTCTAACGTTTCACCTACATCTATGGCAGGCATCCCCAGAGGTTGTGAGGTCTGTTGGAAACTCAGCAAGTGAAATGTATGATGTCCTAATTTGATGTCCAGGTTGTATGGCCATGTTCCAGCAGCATTCTCTCCTGACGTTTCGCCCACATCTACAGCAGTCATCCCCAGAGGTTGTGAGGTCTGTTGGAAACTCAGCAAGTGAACTTTATATATCTGTAGAATAATATCCAGGATGGGAGAAAGAACTCTTTGTCTGTTGGAGGCGAGTGTGAATGTTGCCATTGGCCACCTTGATTAGCACTGAATGGCCTTGCAGCTTCAAAGCCTGGCTGCTTCCTTTGTTGGACGGCGTTAGCTGGCCCTGATTGATTCCTGTCTGGAATTTCTCTGTCTTCTGAAAGTTGTTATTTATTTACTGTCCTGATTTAGGAGTTTTTCAATACTGGTAGCCAGATTTTGTTCATTTTCATGGTTTTCTCCTTTCTGTTGAAATCTGTGGCTGCATCTGTGGTTGGCATCTTCATAGGTTCTCTTGGCAAGTGGAATATATATAGATAGATAGTTTGATAGATAGATAGAGATAGAGAGAGAGATATATAGATATAGATATAGATAATATAAATATAGATATATAGATATAGATAAATATAAATATAGATATATAGATATAGATATGGATAGATATAGATAAATATAAATATAGATATATAGATATACAGAGATATAGATAGATATAGATATAGATATAAATATATAGATATATAGATATAAATATACATAGATATAGATATACATAGATATAGATAGATATAGATAGAGATATAGATAAGATATAGATAGATATAGATATATCTGTGGAATGGAATACATCTCACCACGTTAAAACATTGGATGTGGCTCTTCATGAGACTTGCCGCATTATCACAGGATGTCTACACCCTACGTCGCTGGAAAAATTATTCTGTTTAGCCGGTATTGCACCACCTGATATCCGCCAGGAAAAAGCAGCCAATAATGAAAGAACCAAGGCATTGACATCTTCGGCCCATCCTCTGTTCGGATATCAGCCAGCAAGCCAATGCCTTAAATCAAGAAACAGCTTCCTAAGATCTACAGAGATACTTGCAGGAACACCTCAGCAAGCAAGAGTCCAAAAGTGGCAGGCTAAAACCCAGAACCTCAATCTGGGAACACAGAAGGCTGGGCGACTTGGAAACTGTGGGGGTTTTTTTTAAGATACATTATAACTGTATTCCCAATTTGCTTCCGACATGATAAACAAATAAATATGCTCATATGTCCTAAGAGCACTGTGAAATAAAAGTCAGAAGGACGTGTTTTTCTCGGCCGCCCAGCCAGACCGCCCTCCCACCCTTCTCCAAGGCCAAGCTGTGATTTCTGAAATGGTTGACGGCGGGTGTCCCCCCCCCCCACTTGGTAATTAGTAAATTAGTAATTAAATCTTTTCTGCCTGCTGGAGGAGCCAATTCGGAAGTTTTAGGCTCCGTAATCCCACGGCATCTGCCCCGGAGTCTGTCGCAAAGTGTGGCCACGTGGTTGGGTCTCATGTTTGCTCCTTTGCCTCAGTGTTGGGATTTGGGAGGCCATCCTTTTCCGACAACCCACTTCTTTCTACACCAAGGAGGGTGTTGGATATGTTTTGTTGTCCCTTCTCTGGAATCATAACACACACCTGAGGCTGTTAGGAATGGTGGGAGTTGAAGTCCAAAACATCTGCAATCACCAGCTATATATTGCAAGGTATGATGAGTGGCTTTGTCTTGAATTGGAAACAAGATCCATTAGGTTGTCGAAGGTTTTCATGGCCGGAGTCACTGAGTTCATGTGCATTTTTCGGGCTGTACGGACACGTTCCAACCATAATATCAGACTGAACAGAGAAGCCTTGCTCCAGGGCAGGGGTCCTCAAACTTTTTAAGCAGAGGGCCGGTCCACAATCCTTCAAACTATTGAGGGGCCAAATTATCCTTTGAAAAAAAAAATACAAATTCCTATGCACACTGCATATGTCTTATTTGTAGTGCAATACAACAATACCAATGAAAGAACAATACAATATTTAAAAATGAAAACAATTTTAACCAACATAAACCTATCAGGATTTCAATAGGATGTGTGGGCCTGCTACTGGCCAATGAGATAGTCAGGTTAATTAGGATTGTTGTTGTTGTGTGCCGTCAAGTCATTTCAGACTTTGGGCGAGCCTAAGTCTAAAATTTATTTATTTATTTATTTACTACATTTATTTACTACATTTATATCCCACCCTAATCACCCCGAAGGGGACTCAGAGCAGCTGTATGTACATACAATATATTATTAGCACAGCACAATATTCGCATCATATATTACTATATTGAACTATTCCACTATACTGTAATATTATATGTAATATATAACATATAATTAACATTATTACAGTAGAGTCTCACTTATCCAAGCCTCGCTTATCCAAGCCTCTGGATAATCCAAGCCAGCTTTGTAGTCAATGTTTTCAATATATCGTGATGTTTTGGTGCTAAATTCATAAATACAGTAATTACAACATAACATTACTGCATATTGAACTACTTTTTTTGTCAAATTTGTTGTATAACATGATGTTTTGGTGCTTAATTTGTAAAATCATTTGATGTTTAATAGGCTTTTCCTTAATCCCTCCTTATTATCCAAGATATTCGCTTATCCAAGCTTCTGCCGGCCCGTTTAGCTTGGATAAGTGAGACTCTACTGTATATGGTATTATTATTAGTATTATATTGTATAACATTATAATATTTTTATCAATATTATATGTATATACAATATATTATATTATTAAAACTGATATAAAGATATTATATTATAAAACTGAGGGCGGGGGGCCAGGTAAATGACCTTGGAGGGCCGCATCTGGCCCCCGGGCCTTAGTTTGGGAACCTCTGCTCCAGGGTGTTAACAAACCCATTTTGGAGGAGGCACGGGGGGGAACATATTATATTTATTTATTTCTACGGTGATTGGATTTGCCTCGGGCAATGATGATTGGCCTAGTGACAGATGGTGTCCGGGCTAATCCCCCAGCCCCCTCCCAAATCCCTGCTCCAGAGCTGGCTTTTTACTGACTGAGTGGAGGTGAGATCAAGCAGGGCACAAATTAGCCAAGTCAGCATGGAAGGAGCAGCCGCTCGGTCCATCTTGCCAGGCTTCCCGGTCTGCGCAGGAATCCAGGAGAGCAGACATAGCACAAAACACATTGCCGGCACCTGTTTGCACATCCTAGAAACATTGCTATCTTTCGTATTTCATTCTGGCAGTGGCCGGTGGAACAGAAAGCAAAGTGGCCACCAACTGATAGATAAAACCAAAGCAAACTGATTCCACAGCTATATAAACCCCACTTGCCTAGTTTCCAACACACCTTGAAGGAACGATAAGCCAGAAAATAATAAACTTTTATCTATGTAGCTTTGCCTCTGCATATGCCCCTCCCTTCTTGTGAGCTGGTGCCTTTCTCCAGAAAGTTCCAAGACCAAAAGTTAGCTTGAAATCAACAAATTATTATTACAGTAGAGTCTCGCTTATCCAACGTTCTGGATTATCAAACGCATTTTTGTAGTCAATGTTTTCAATATATCATGATATTTTGGTGCTAAATTCATAAATACAGTAATTACTACACAGCATTACTGTGTATTGAACTACTTTTTCTGCCAAATTTGTTGTCTAACATGATGTTTTGGTGCTTAATTTGTAAAATCATAACCTAATTTGATGTTTAATAGGCTTTTCCTTAATGCCTCCTTATTATCCAATGTATTCGCTTATCCAACATTCTGCCGGCCGGTTTATGTTGGATAAGTGAGACTCTACTGTATTATTATTATTATTATTATTATTATTATTATTATTATTATTATTATTTTATTATGAGACAGCAAACAAGATAGATATGCTGGATTTCATATCACAAAATCACAAGTCAAACACTTCCCAAGTGTCTAGGACTGTGTGATGTATTTTTGGATGATGCGTGCAGATCCCAGTAGGGTGGCCTTTTGCAGCTGGCAGATCGTAATTTTGTCAATGTCTATTGTTTCCAAATGCCGGCTGAGATCTTTTGGCACGGCACCCAGTGTGCCCATCACCACCGGGACCACCTGCACTGGTTTCTGCCAGAGTCTTTGAAGTTCAATCTTGAGGTCCTGATAGCGGCTGAGTTTTTCCTGTTGTTTTTCGTCAATGCGACTGTCACCTGGGATGGCGACATCAATGATCCAAACTTTTTTCTTTTCCACAACTGTGATGTCTGGTGTGTTGTGTTCCAGAACTTTGTCAGTCTGGATTCGGAAGTCCCACAGTATCTTTGCCTGCTCATTTTCCAATACTTTTGCAGGTTTGTGATCCCACCAGTTCTTTGCTGCTGGGAGGTGGTACTTGAGGCATAAGTTCCAATGAATCATTTGGGCCACATAGTTGTGCCTCTGTTCGTAGTCTGTCTGTGCAATTTTCTTACAGCAGCTGAGGATATGATGATGATGATGATTATTATTATTTTGGACTGCCGCTCCCATTGTCCTCCACTAATGGCTATGCTGACCACAGCTAGCATGAGCTGAGGGTTCAAAACATCTAGTGCAGTGGTTCTCAACCTGTGGGTCCCCAGGTATTTTGGCCTACAACTCCCAGAAATCCCAGCCAGTTTACCAGGAGCCCTTGTGGTGCAGCATGTAAGTGCTGAGCTGCTGAACTTGCAGACCAAACGGTCGCAGATTCAAATTTGGGGAGCGGAGTGAGTGCCCACTGTTAGCCCTAGCTACTGCCAACCTAGCAGTTCGAAAACATGCAAATGTGAGTAGATCAATAGGTACCGCTCCAGCAGGAAGGTAACAATGCTCCATGCAGTCACACCAGCCACATGACTTTAGAGGTGTCTATGGACAATGCTGGCTCTTTGGCTTAGAAATGGAGATGAGCACCAATCCCCAGAGTCGGAAACGACTGGACTTAACGTCAGGGGAAGTCTTTACCCTTTACCTTTACTAGGATTCCTGGGAGTTGAAAGCCAAAACAAACACTGATCTAGTGCATCACCATTTCCTTTAGCTCGATGCTTTGTCAACCTACTTAGCCTGTCTTTTGAAACCTGAACTTCAAGCCAGATGTGCCGTGAACATCTAAGGATCAAGCATCGTTGTTCCCAACTAAATGGTTAAGAGGAAATGTCTCCCAACTTTGAGTCAATTCCTCTGCCTTGCTTTGAGGGAATGGGGAGAATGGGACTTCTTTGGGTGTTTGCAGTGACTTCAACGTGCTTAAGCCCCCCATCAAAGGGATTGGAGGCCCGGAAGCTGACAGCTGACTCCTCTCTGAATTAACTTGCCTCGGCTACCATGGCCGGCGCCTTCCCAAGAACAGGAAGGTGGCTGCCGTTCCAGATGGCTCTGGGCTCTGGGGATCTAGGTCAGGAGGAACAGGGTGCAGCAGAGGATCTAATCCTAATCGCAAGGAGGGAGAGGGGCTGGGCTGGGGTCCTGCTATTAGCAAGATGCAAGGAATTTGTTCCGACACAGAGCGCCTGGAAAAGTCACATTTTAGAAGGACAAATCCCCCAATCCCCCGGCCAGCTGTTAAAAGAGTTAACAACCCTTTTGTGATGACGTTAGTTTGTGTGTTTCCAGACTTCCTATTTACCCACACTTGCGCTATGTCATTTTAACACGCAGCCATTGCAAGCTATGATCAGTAACTTTACTATGGGGGAGCCATTGCACTGACATGATATGCAAGTGTCACAATGGAGCATCACACAAGACACTGCAAAAATGCGGACATGTTTCTAGCTGAGCATAGGGCACTCATGGCGATCAGTTGCCTCTATTATTTTGAATGGTCAGTGTCCTATGGGAATGTTTCTTATGGCAGAGCTGTCATGGTTTGCAAAGGCAGTGTGATGTGTGTTAACTGGAAAATGAAGTGCATGAAGCCGATTGGCTGAGCCTGCAAAGACCTGGGGATTGATTTGATACTGTTTCTGTTCTGCTGCTGCAGAACCAGTTTGGACAAGTTTTTCAGTGCTGACTGAGTACTGCTAGTGAGGAGAGGCCTTGCTGTTTTTGAGGTCTGTTTGCTGCTGAGAAATGAAAGTGAAGAACCAGGACTATATTCTTCTCTGAAGCAGATTTGTGAATGGAGAAAGAACTGTTTATGACTGTCCTCCTCCTCCTCCTCCTCCTTCTTCTTCTCCTTCTTCTCCTTCTTCTCCTTCTTCTCCTTCTCCTCCTCCTCCTCCTTCTCCTTCATCATCATCATCATCATCATCTTCATTCAGACAGTCGTTTCTGACTCTTTGGGACCTCATGGACCAGTCCACGCCAGAGCTCCCTGTCGGCCGTCACCGCCCCCAGTTCCTTCAAGGTCGAGCCAGTCACTTCAAGGATACCGTCCATCTATCTCGCCCTTGGTCAGCCTCTCTTCCTCTTTCCTTCCCTTTTCCCCAGCATCGTGATCTTTTCCAAGCTTTCCTGTCTCCTCATGATGTGGCCAAAATACTTCATCTTTGCCTCTCATCTCCTTCCCTCCAGTGAGCAGCCATTGGGCATTATTTCCTGGAGGATGGACTGGTTGGATCTTCTTGCCAAGGTCCAAGGCACTCTCAGGATTTTCCTCCAGCACCAAAGTTCAAAAGCGTCTCTCTTCCTTCCTTCGCTCAGCCTTCCTTATGGTCCAGCTCTCGCATCCATAGGTTACTATGGGGAATACCATTGCTTTGACTATGCGGACCTTCGTTGCCAGTGTGATGTCTCTGCTCTTCACTATTTTGTCAAGGTTGGCCGTTGCTCTCCTCCCAAGAAGGAAACATCTGATTTCCTGGCTGCAGTGATCTTCGCGCCTAGAAATATAAAGTCTGTCACTGCCTCCACGTTTTCTCCCTCTATTTGCCAGTCATCAATCAGTCTGGTTGCTATGATCTTGGTTTTCTCGATGTTTAACTGCAACCCAGCTTTTGCACTTTCTATTTTCACCTTGGTGATAAGGCTCCTCAGCTCTTCCTCGCTTTCGGCCATCAGAATGATATCATCTGCATATCTAAGGTTGTTAATGTTTCTTCCAGCAATTTTAACTCCGGTCTTGGATTCGTCAAGCCCCACATGCCACATGATGTGTTCTGCGTACAAGTTGAATAGGGAGGGTGAAAGCATGCAGCCCTGATGTCCGTACTCCTTTCCCAATCTTGAACCAGTCTGTTGTTCTGTGATCTGTTCTTACTGTGGCTACAGATTTCTCAGGAGACAGACAAGGTGACTTGGGTCTCCCCATACCACCAAGAACATGCCACAGTTTATTATGATCCACACAGTCAAAGGCTTTAGAATAGTCAATAAAGCAGAAATAGATGTTTTTCTGACACTCCCTGGCTTCCTCCATTATCCAGCATCTGAATTTGGTCTCTTGTTCCTCTGCCTTTTCTAAAACCAGCTCGGACATCTGGCAACTCTCACTCCATGTATTGCTGGAGTCTGCCTTGCAGGATCTTGAGCATTACCTTACTGGCATGGGAAATAAGTGCCACTGTACGGAAGTTTGAGCATTCTTTAGCATTTCCCTTTTTTGGTATGGGGATATAAATTGATTTTTTCCAATCTGATGGCCATTCTTGTTTTCCATATTTGCTGGCATATGGCATGCATCACCTTGACAGCATCACCTTCCAAGATTTTAAACAATTCATCTGGGATCCCGTCGTCTCCTGCTGCCTTGTTATTAGCAATGCTTCTCAAGGCCCATTCAACCTCGCTCCTGTGGATGTCTGGTTAATAATAAAGCATACTGGGTGCAATTTAACTAGCAAAGAAAGTGGGATGATGGTCACACTGGGAGTCAAGGCTCTTCTGGACTCTTGGACCAGTTCTTAAACACGCTTCTGGAATGAGCTTCGTGTATTCCAAGTAGACTGGAACGTACTTAGTCCTAATCTTTTTTTATACTGGTTTTAAACCACTCCATTGGATGTGTTGCAATAGCAGATTCCCAGATTAGCTTAGTGTTTGCACCTTATTTTATTTTTTTGGTTATTTAATATTTAATGTTTATTTTACTCAAGTGATATTTGTCTTTACTGTTCTAATGTAGCACAATTCCTATGTAAAATCATACTACGTATTTTTGACATTAATATTGAAATCTGAAATATATACAGAAAGTCTTTACTCACTCACCACACCGTCAAAGCTATCCTCTAAATTATTAGAGGGACCACTGTAAATACTGTTTTTTGATCTCTTGGAATCAGTAAAGTTCCTGTATTTTTGTTCTGCAAACTTGAGTGGCATGTTATTGTTCTCGCGGGCACATGTAAGAGCTTCCATTTATCATCATCAATCCATAATAAGGGCAACACCTCCACTTTGCTGCCTGCAAGCTAAATCCCTGTGAGTGCCTTGTTTGTTTCCAAAATGCTGACACTGGCGCTTCCTCCCGGCTTGATCCTTCTTCCCCACAATCCTTCATCTCCTCATCCCACCACGCAAGCACACCTGAGCATCCCCGATGATTATATAACAAGTTATGACAGTAACGCTCTCTCTGACAGCCCAGCACATTTTGAGATTGGAGGGCTTTGGCGGCTTTAGGGCCTCGAAAACAAACCCTGCTGCTGTTTGCAAATAGATGGGGCTCAGGATTGACGAAGAATAAAGGAGGAGCTTTGATTCACCTTTGCTGTGCCTTTCAGGTGAATGCGGCGGACGTGACCCAACCAAATCCCGGAACAAAAGAGCTGGCAGCATTTCCACAACCCAATCCTGGGCACATGTATTCTTGAGCCTCATTATATTCAGTGCAGAGCATGAGGTGGTCACTTCTTTGAACTGCAGACCCCAGAATGCCCAGCCAGAAGGAGAGCTGTGTCTTGAGCAGTGAACTCTCAGAACTGGATTTGCAATAGCAGACTTTTTAAATTTTCAGTTATAGGGAAATTGGGGACCATACTCTCATAAAACATAAGGTAAATGTTTCCCCATAAAACATAAACAGATCAATATTTGTGTTGCAGTGTTGGGTGTGTTTACACTGTAGAATGAGTGCAGTTTGGCACTAGAGTCTCACTTGTCCAACACTTGCTTATCCAACGTTCTGGATTATCCAACGCATTTTTGTAGTCAGTGTTTTCAATACATCGTGACATTTTGGTGCTAAATTCGTAAATACAGTAATTACTACATACCGTGTTTCCCCGAAAATAAGACAGTGTCTTATATTAATTTTTGCTCCCAAAGATGTGCTAGGTCTTATTTTCAGGGGATGTCTTATTTTTCCATGAAGAAGAATTCACATTTATTGTTGAACAAAAAAAATGAACATTTATTATATACTGTATGTACAGTAGTTGTCATCACAAATCAGCAGAACCAGATAAACTGTGAATCCTATCAAGAATTTCCTGTTACTACCACTATTTCCATGTACAACAATCTATGGTACGTACATTTACCGATCCTGCCTGCTCTGGTGTTCTGTTTGGTGGGCATGCTTCCAAACAAAAACTTTGCTAGGTCTTACTTTCAGGGGAGGTCTTATATTTAGCAATGCAGCAAAACCTCTACTAGGTCTTATTTTCTGGGGATGTCTTATTTTAGGGGAAACAGGGTAGTATTACTGGATATTGAACTACTTTTTCTGTCAAATTTGTTGTTAAACATTATGTTTTAGTGCTTAATTTGTAAAATCATAACTTAATTTGATGTTTATTAGGCTTTTCCTTAATCCCTCCTTATTATCCAACATATTCGCTTATCCAACGTTCTGCTGGCCCGTTTATGTTGGATAAGTGAGACTCTACTGTACTTTGAGTGCCACGGTTCAATGCTATGGGATCCTGGGGGATTGAGACTGTTGGTTAGTTGACTGTAAAGAATCATACAGTGGGATATGCTGTCTTCAGGCCTGTATCCAGAAAAAATGGTAGGTGAACTTTGTAGGTGAACTTTAAATCCCAGCAACTACAGCTCCCAAATGTCAAGCTCTATTATCCCCAAACTCCATCAGTGTTCAAATTTGTGCATATTGAATATTCGTGCCAAGTTTGGTCCAGATCCATCATTGTTTGAGTCTGCAGTGCTCTCTGGATGTAGGCGAACTACAACTCCAAAACTCAAGGTCAATGCCCACCATACCCAGTATTTCCTGCTAGTCATGGGAGTTCTGTGTGCCAAGTTTGCTTCAGTTCCATCATTGGTGGAGTTCAGAATGCTCTTTGATTGTAGCTGAACTATAAATCCCAGCAACTACAATTCCCAAATCACAAAATCAACCCCACCCCCAACACCACCAGTATTCAAATTTGAGCATATTGGGTAAGGTAAAGGTAAAGGTTTCCCCTGACGTTAAGTCCAGTCATGTCTGACTCTGGGGATTGGTGCTCATCTCCATTTCTAAGCCGAAGAGCTGGCATTGTCCGTAGACACCTCCAAGGTCATGTGGCCGGCATAACTTCATGAAGCGCCGTTACCTTCCTGCCAGAGCAGTACCTATTGATCTACTCACATTTGCATGTTTTTGAACTGCTAGGTTGGCAGTGCTGGAGCTAACAGCTGGTGCTCAAGCTGCTTCCGGGATTTGAACCTGGGACCTTTCAATCTGCAATTTCAGCAGCTCAGCGCTTTAACACACTTCGGCATATTGGGTATTTGTGCCAAATTAGGGAATGAAAATACATCCTGCATATCAGATATTTACATTACGATTCCTAACAGTAGCAAAATTATAGTTATGAAGTAGCAACGAAAATAATTTTACGGTTGGGGGTCACCACAGCATGAGGAACTGTATTAAGGGGTCACGGCATTAGGAAGGTTGAGGACCACAGGACTATGTGATCGTGATTTCCTTGCTAAGTTCTAAAATTCTGTCCTTAAACATGAGTAAGTGTAATTTATCAGGAGCATATTTTATACTTTTACCAGTGGTGCAGCGGGTTAAACCGCTGAACTGCAGAACTTGCTGACCGAAAGGTTGCCGGTTCGAATCTGGGGAGTGGGGGAAGCTCCCGCTATTTGCCCCAGCTTCTGCCAACCTAGCAGTTCGAAAACATGCAAATGTGAGTAGATCAATAGGTACCGCTCCGGCGGGAAGGTAACAATGCTCCATGCAGTCACACCAGCCACATGACTTTAGAGGTGTCTATGGACAACGCCGGCTCTTTGGCTTAGAAATGGAGACGATTTTTAAAGAAATAAAGGGAATCACCAAAACAGAAATAATAGGAACGCCTGAAATAGCACTGTTGTCATTTATGGATAATACTCAAATATCAAAAGAGTTACAGGAACTAATCGCCAACTTGGTAACAGCAGCAAGATTGTTAATAGCCAAAAAATGGAAAGGAAGGGAGGAGTGCCAATTGGAAGAATGGTATAAGGAGATTTGGGATATTGCAATAAATGATAAATTGACATGTAACATTAAAATTAAAAGAGGGTTATTAAAAAAGGATGATTTTGGGAAGATATGGGGAAAATTTATAGAGTTTGTATACGTAGAAGGAAAGGGGGGAAAACCTGTAAAAGAAACAATGGAATTTTGGAAATAAATATTGTAACTGGCTGGTCTGGGGTGAAGGGAAACAAAAGGTAAATAATATGAGTATGTAATATAGTTAGAGAGTGAAAATACCATAGGAGCTATGATATACATAACTCTGTATTGCAAATATGTTTAAGAATGTATAAGTTTTAAGGATAGCACTAGGTGTGTATCTTCTATACACAAGGCGGCCAGCTAATTGAACCCGCCCAAAAAATTTTCAGCAATCAAGTGCTGGCACGAATTCTCTATGGCGCAGAAATCTGGGGCTTAGATACCAACATTTGTAAAACCCTGGAGATTTTGCAGAACAAGTTCTTTCGTAAACTTTATTCTCTTCCATCTGGCACGCCTGCAGCTCTGCTGTGCACTGAATCTGGTTGGCCAACAGTAAAAGCAAAAGTAGATTGAGCCCAGTTGAGATACCTCAAGCGAATTGCTATTCTCCATAACGACCGTCTCCCAGCATTGTGCTTTGAGGAAATGAGGATTTGGCAACACAAGAAATTTGGCCTAGAAAACCTCCTACTCAACTACAATCTTCCTGAATTGAATTCTGCCCTGGACATGAATAAGAGGCAACTAAGAGACTGGCTATTTTGGATTGATTCAAGAAGGACTTTGCAATCAACCAGGAATTCAAAATTCTCCCCGTGGTTCCCTTTTTTAAAAACTGAACATTTCAGAGCCAGATATCTGATTAAGCTCAAGCCACCATCCTTAAGAATTGCCTTTACTGAGCTGCGATTCCAAGTAATGCCTACTGCAGTGTTAGATGGTTGCTATCATAATGTGCCATGGGAAAATAGACTATGTATCTGTGGCCAAAGTCAGGTAGAAGATATTGTGCATTACATGTTAGTTTGTCCATTGTATAGTGCCCCAAGAGAAAGACACCTGGAACCCCTGCTGACTCATGGTAAAGGGAATTGCTTAGCAGAAACTATGCATTTTCTGCTGAGTGACACAAACAACTATGTAACTCACAAAGTAGCCCTGTTTGCTCTATCTGCAAAAAAGATCAGAAAGATTAGATAAAATTGCCATCAACTGCCGAGGAGACTCAAAGGATTAAGTGGACTCACAATATGCATCTATACTCTTTCGCAATTTTTTTTAAAAAATTACTGTTAAATGGCATTGTTTTAACTCCTTGCAGGAGCACGATTATGGCTTCTGCTCAGTATCATTGGAGTCTATTGCTCCGAGGGTACTATTGTGTGCATGCGTTGCTTTTTGTCATGGCCTTGGGCCCGTACAATAAACTATTTTGATTGATTGATTGGGTATTGCAAATATGTTTAAGAATGTATAACTTTTAATTAAAAAAAATGGAGATGAGCACCAACCTCCAGAGTCGGACACGTCTGGACTTATCATCAGGGGAAAACTTTTACGTTTACTATGCTACTAAATGTTGCAAAATTGTCATGTGTCGCACCTTCTCACATCTTGACTAGGTTGATCCAAGAAGTTGATTCTTGCATGCAAGGAGCTCTCGGGCAGAATGAAAATATGGCATGGGCATGGTTTCCGGATAAAGCTCCAGGAGGCAAAATAAGCCCCCGTTTTAAGAAGCATAACGCAAAGTGGTAATTAAAGAGCAAGACCCCCACCTCCTCTAAACTCTCATCATCAGCAATTAATTATGAACCCTACCAGGAGGGAGAGGGAGGTTAATGACTTCTCGGTGTAATGAGAGATAAGCTTTGGGAATGAGGGTTTATGTCAGGCACGGGCAAAGTTGGGCTGTCAAGGTGTTTTGGACTGCAACTCCCACCATTCCTAACAGCCTCAGGCCCCTTCCTTTTGCCCCTCAGCCGCTTAAGCGGCTGAGGGGCAAAAGGAAAGGGCCTGAGGCTGTTAGGAATGGTGGGAGTTGCAGTCCAAAACACCTTGACAGCCCAACTTTGCATACTCAGTCTATAGAATAGTATATATATATATATGAACCTAGGCAGCTGTCTACTTATGAAGGGTCTCCAGGAAAGAGCGAGGGAAGGAGGAACAGAGAGAGATCAGGGTTGCAGACTAATTATGACCTTGTCACTAATGGCTGATGAAGCATCCATCACCATCTGGTCTCTGACTGGCCGCAGGGATTGACTCAAGAGCTGCCATCTCAATCCCGGGGGCTAATTGTTTTTGCTAAACTACCAGACTCCCCTCCAGCCCGTCCTGTTGTCTTTTCCCCCCGCCTCCCTTACTTACACACAGAGTAAATGGATTAGCCACCAGATTGTGGAAAAAAGGGCCCGGGAGTGCATCTGCTTTGCGAGAGGAGCAGCAAAGGTGACAACCCTTTGCCCGCTTTCCCTGCCTTTCTGGCCCTGCGTCTCTCTCTCTCTTTCTTGCAAGGCATCAGAGATGAAACACTAAACAAGTCTTGGAATGTTGCCCTCTGATGTGGTTCAAACCCTTGCTGCCCAAGTCTCCAGTCCTCAACGAGGAGTAGAATAGGTTGAGTGAAATCCTAACCTGTCTCCTGAATGGTAGTTGGGATGTATCTATTTCTTCTCTCCTCTCTGTTTCTACTCTCGTTCTGTTTGGTTGTGTTGAATGGATACTCGCTCTATCACATGTGTTGGATCTGTAAAGAAGCAACAAAGTTTTGGACGAAGATTCATGAAGAATCACAAAAAGTTTTAAAGAGAACCTTTATAAGAAAACCAGAGTATTATCTACCCTGTTTCCCCGAAAATAAGACAGTGTCTTATAATAATTATAATAATAATAATAATAATAATAATAATAATAATAATAATAATACAGTACAATTTTACAATACAATTTTAACCAACATAAACCTATCAGGATTTCAATGGGAAGTGTGGGCCTGCTTCTGGCCAATGAGATAGTCAGGTTAATTAGGATTGTTGTTGTTGTTGTGTGCCGTCAAGTCATTTCAGACTTTGGGTAAGCCTAAGTCTAAAATTATTTATTCATTTATTTACTACATTTATTTACTACATTTATATCCCGCCCTTCTCACCCCGAAGGGGACTCAGAGCAGCTGTATGTACATACAGTAGAGTCTCACTTATCCAACATAAACGGGCTGGCAGATTGTTAGATAAGCGAATATGTTGGATAATAAGGAGGGATTAAGGAAAAGCCTATTAAACATCAAATTGGGTTATGATTTTACAAATTAAGCACCAAAACATCATGTTTAACAACAAATTTGGCAGAAAAAGTAGTTCAATACTCAGCAATGCTATGTAGAAATTACTGTATTTACGAATTTAGCACCAAAATATCATGATGTATTGAAAACATTGACTACAAAAATGAGTTGGATAATCCAGAACGTTGGATAAGCGAATGTTGGATAAGTCAGATTCTACTGTATTATGTACCCTGTTTCCCCAAAAATAAGACAGTGTCTTATATTAATTTTTGCTCCCAAAGTTGCGCTAGGTCTTATTTTCAGGGGATGTCTTATTTTTCCATGAAGAAGAATTTACATTTATTGTTGAACAAAAAATGAACATCTATATATATAAAAGGGTAATGAAATTTCGGCCTAGGACAAAACAACAAAACGACACATCCCAGAAACACTAAACTTGGCAGCACAACCCCTCATCCATGCCTCTACGTTCATACAACAAAAAGAAAAGAAAAATATAGTCCTAATTAGAGGGAGAGGAACCATGACTTGTTCATGGTTCAAGTCAAGCCTTGATTTTAGACTTAATATATCCTGGAAGTTTTCTATGTTTTTATTCATATATTCCTGCCTAAGTTTTACTAGTTATGCCTTCCTGATTGTGGATTTATGATGTATCTGTGATTCCTGGCTGTTCCTGGACTTTGTCACCTTTGGAACTTCATGAGACATTTGGATTATTGTTTAATGTATATATTTGCTAACCTGTATTCTATGTGTATGTTGATTTGCCAGTTTGACTGTGGGAGGAGTTGTAGACATGTGATTTTGCTGAGCATATTCAGACTCAGGACTCCATTCTATATTCAATATCTGTTTTCCACCTCAAATGGAGGTGGATGTGTGTCTGCATCAAACCTCAGTGGAGGTGGATGCATGTTGTTGTTCGGACTTCAGTGCAGACTTATGGACTTCAGTAAGGACAACTATACCTAAAGACTATGGACTATTGATTAAGAGTGATATCCTGTGTACTCAACACACGCAGAACTACATCTTATCAATAGTATTTGTCTCAATTTGTTTCTGACACATAAAATACAAACTGTGAGTAGCTGATCAGAGCCTGTCCAAGGATTTTGCAAAAGCTCAAAGGTGAAGTACAACTCTCAGAATCTGCCATTATTTATACTGGAAGGGGAATTTTGGGAAGTCGAAAAAGTAACTTTCCCAAGCTTAAGAAAAAAAGCTAAATAAATTTCCCCCTTCATGTGGTTGTACTCACAGTGCATCAACCAAGCCATAGTCACAATTTTAGCTTGATTCCAGAAGCTTCTTCCAAGATCATTCCAAGAGTTCAGGACTTGAATTTGAATATTTTTCTTCTCAAAGCCCTGTGATTTCTTTGGCAAGTTTCCTCATCTCTCCAGAAAGATGCAGCGTCTATTCGGAGAGTCAATGCACTCACTTTCCTGAAAAATAAACGCCCCATGAAATATTTAGCTCTGATCAGCAGCTGTCCTTGTAGGTTAACCCTCCTCCCTCTCCAAAAACCTCTTTGATTGGATCTCAGGGTGCCAACAAAAGTAGACAATGTTGTGGTGACTGGTGGGGAGTGAGGGCTGAGGTAGATCAAATGTCTAGAGAACACAGCCAATCTTAATTTCTGGCCCGCCAGCTGATGGCTGAACAAATGAGTCGTAATTGCCCCATAGATGGATGGCAAGAGCATGGCACGGGGCCGTTTTGTTAAGCGGCTGCGGATAGAAATGGTGCGGACAGATTCGGTGTCAGAGGGAGGTCTGGTTACAGCTTTCTGGCACCATTCGGGCCTCGGCGACGGTTCTTCGGCACCTTTCCCATTCTTTTTTCTATGGCTGATGGTTCCACCTTTGGAGAGAGGCTAAAGATTAAGAGGATGACAGAGAGGCATCTGCTTACACAGCGTTAAGGGCTAATCTTCCCCACTACGCCACGGGAGCCTTGAAGAGAAGGGGGCTCGCACGCGGGCAGGACTCACACGGACAAAGTACCCAGAGGTCGACCCTCAAGGAAGAAGCGGCCAGCAGATAGGCAAATGGTAGTCCCCATTTAGCATGGCAGAGGCTGGCTTGCGTTGAAGGGACACTTCCAACAAGTCGTCCAGTTGCAACTGTAGATAGCGGCTGGTCCACATCAGCCTGGGTGCAACGACTTCTCTTGAGTCTTGGAGAACATCTGAGGAGGAAGAGGCTGGTGCGATAACACACGAAGACGACGTTCAAAAGCCCAAGGAGTTCAAGACCCATCCGCTCTTCTCTGCCCCGATCAAGTGCAGGCATGGCTGTCTCCCCAACAGAGTCTGTGATGAACAAAGGACTGGAAGGGAGCCCAACAGGTAAGTCTCATTGCTCCTCTTTGAACGACATTCCCCTCTTCATTCTTCCATCTATGCCCCATCCAGGTCTAAGCTTTCTCCTGGATGGAAACAGAGGTCCTCTTTGGGTGAGGTCCTCTAGATCAAGTATGGGTAAACTTCGGCCCTCCAGGTGTTTTGGACCTCAACTCCCGCTGTTAGGAGCTGTGGGGGTTGAAGTCCAGCGGCTGAAGCTTGCTCTAGTTCATCTAGATGTTTTCACACTGAAATTTCCATAACCTTTGACGATGACTATAACCTTTTGACTCCAAAACGGCATCAGAATGCCTTTTCTTCCTGGATAGGTGTTGGGACCCAACAAAATTGGCTTTCTCTGGGATGACTGAGAAAGCAACACAATCTTCTGCATAAAAAAGGCAGTGAAATTTCTTGTCTTAATATATATAATATATATTCACCCCGGTGGCGAAGTGCGTTAAAGCGCTGAGCTGCTGAACTTGCAGACCGAAAGGTGCCAGGTTCAAATCCCAGGAGCAGCTTGCGCCAAAGTGTTTCATTCCTGTGGTGCTATATTGCACAATTGGAATGCTATCGTCAGGAGTGGCATGACAATAAATAAATTGCTGGCTTCCGTTCACAGATGCCTCGATTCTTGAATACTAAAAGGGCTGCTTTTGTTCTCCGGTGAAGCCTCTGGTGGCTCAGTGTGTTAAAGCGCTGAGCTGTTGAACTTGCAGATCGAAAGGTCCCAGGTTCAAATCCCAGGAGCGGCTTGAGCGCCCGCTGTTAGCTCCAGCTCCTGCCAACCTAGCAGTTCGAAAACATGCAAATGTGACTAGATGAATAGGTACCGCTCCGGCGGGAAGGTAATGGCACTCCATGCAATCATGACGGCCACATGACCTTGGAGATGTCTATGGACAACACCGGCTCTTCGGCTTAGAAATGGAGATGAGCACCAACCCCCAGAGTCAGACATGACTGGACTTAACGTCAGGGGAAACCTTTACCTTTACTATATCAATATAATATAACAACAAAGCAGCACATAGGAAAGTCAAGGATAACTTGACTTCTTGCAGGAATAAGATTATGATAGGGTGAACCATAAATATCAGGCATGGGCAAACCTCGGACCTCCAGGTGTTTTGGACTTCCTGAGGCTGTTAGGAATTGTGGGAGTTGAAGTCCAAAACACCGGGAGGGTCGAAGTTTGCTCATGCCATATATATATATATATATATATATCATTTTGATTTTCTTAGAAAGGCATTTCTTTCCAAACAATGTTTTAAAGAAACTTTACAAGTACTGTAATTTGAAACTGTGACTCATTATACCAATACAGTAAGAAAACACCATGAAATCACAGAATCGTAAAGTTGGAAGAGACCCCAAGGGCCATCCGGTCTCACTCCATTCTGCAAGGCAGGAAGACACAAGTAGGGCCCTCCCGACAGATGGCCATCCAGCTTCTGCTTAAAAACATCCATGTGAACTAGATACTCATCTCCTGTGGGGGAACGGAGTCATTAATGGATTATTTCCAACATGTTATCCCAACATTTTCAATTCTGGAAAGGAATGTTGGTGTGTGATAAAGCTGGGTGGCCCTTGGGGTCTCTTCCAACTTTATGGTTCTAGGAAAAGAAAGACTAATGCATTGTTACGATGGTGTACAAGCCTAGTGCGATAATGACCTTTGCTTCTCCGCAGTAGGGCTCAGCATGGCTCCTGGGAAAGTCGGAAGTCCCGTCTTGTTGTGTAAAGTGTGTGGCGATACCAGCAGCGGGAAGCACTACGGCATCTATGCGTGCAACGGCTGCAGCGGTTTCTTTAAGCGCAGTGTCCGCAGAAAGCTCATCTATAGGTAAGGAGGTGGCCATTTTTGACCTGTCACCATTTACTGCTTTTGTGGGGCAAAGGAAAGAAAACAACAGGCGAGTTCAAAGCAAATCTAGTGTGGGGCAATGGGAGACGCACAAAAGGGAGAGTGGATTTACTCACCGATTGCATTTGGCTCCTCCTTCTCCATACTTACATATACTCAGTCCCTTTTTCCAAATTGAAAGGAGGGAGGTGGCATGGGGCATACATGTTGTTGTTATTATATGTGTCATCTCTAAATATCTGGGATGAGGTCACAATAGGGTTGAAATTTTATTTTATGCTATCCCACATTTCTCCCAGAATGGGATTCAAGACAGCTAAGTTAAGAACTAAAAACCTACATAGAATCATGGAGTTGGAAATGACTTTGTGGGCCATCCAGTTCAACCCACTGCCAAGAAGCAGGAAAATCACATTCAACAGATGGCCATCCAACCTCCAAAGAGGTTAAAAGCCTCCAAAGAAGGAGCCTCCACCACACTCCGGGGCAGAGAGATCCACTGCTGAACAGCTCTTTCTCAAAGTTAGAAAATTCTTCCTAATGTTCAGGTGGAATCTCTTTTCCTGTAGTTTATATCCATTGTTCTGCGTCCTAGTCTCCAGGGCAGCAGCAAACAAGCTTGCTCCCTCTTCCCTATGACTTCTCCTGACATATTTATACATGGTTCTCATCATGTCTCCACTCAGCCTTCTCTTCTGCAGGCTAAACATGCCCAGCTCTTAAGCCGCTCCTCATAGGTCGACTATTATGCTGGGTGAAAGAATCGAGACCACATAAATTGTGATGTTGTTTTGTTTCCCACAGGTGCCAAGCTGGCACCGGGATGTGTCCGGTGGACAAAGCACACAGGAACCAATGCCAAGCCTGCCGTCTGAAGAAATGCCTACAGGCAGGAATGAACAAGGATGGTGAGCACGCTTTTGAGGAGTGGGAAGACGGGGTGGACAATGGCCTTCAGGTACCGAAGATGTGCCAGTATGACTTAGACAGCTCTATATGGCTCATACCTAGGCTATCTAAAGAAGTTTGTCTCCCCATATGAGTCTGTTTGAACTTTAACATCTCCAGGAGAGTCTATTCTTTCTATATTTTTAAACTCTATAGATCAGGCATGGGCAAACTTCGGTCCTCCAAGTGTTTTGGACTTCAACTCCCACCATTCCTAACAGCCTCAGGCCCCTTGCTTTTATCCCTCAGCCGCTTAAGTTCATATTTCCCATTTCTGCCCCCAGCAGTGCAAAACGAACGCCAGCCCCGCAGCACCGCACAAGTCCGCCTTGACGCCATTGACTTGGATTCGGAGCGGCAACCTGAGCACCTGGCTACCACAAGGGATGCGGCTCCGCCATCATTGCCCCTGGCTTGCCCTTCGCTGCCACCAAGCCACAGAGCCCCCACGTCCTGCTCCGTGACGGGGGCTTCAAGGGCCCGGGCCCCGACTCCCCCCAGCAACCATCGCTTCATGGCCAGCCTGATGACAGCTGAGACGTGTGCCAAGCTGGAGCCCGAGGATGGTAAGTGGCTTGCTTTGTACCATGGGCTGGTGGAGAAGAAGCAAGAAACCAAGAGCTGTCTACTCTGAACAGTTATAGCAGTTTCATGCCGATTAATGGCTCTGCTTTGCAGAATTCTACGTTGATGAAGTCAGACTCTCCCTTTGGGAGTAGGCATGTGCAAACGTCGGCCCTCCAGGTGTTTTGGACTTCAACTTCCACAATTCCTAACAGCCGGTAGGTTGTTAGGAATTGTGGAAGTTAAAGTCCAAAATTTGCCCATTCCTGTGCTAGAGAGTTCTAGTACCCTGACGTTAAGTCCAGTCATGTCTGACTCTGGGGGTTGGTGCTCATCTCCATTTCTAAGCCGAAGAGCCGGCGTTGTCTGTAGACACCTCCAAAGTCATGTGGCTGGCATGACTGCATGGAGCACTGTTACCTTCCCACCAGAGCGGTACCTATTGATCTACTCACATTGGCATGTTTTCAAACTGCTAGGTTGGCAGAAGATGGAGCTAACAGCGGCCGCTCACACCGCTCCCGGGATTTGAACCTGGGACCTTTCGATCTGCAAGTTCAGCAGCTCAGTGCTTTAACACACTTCGCCACCTGGACGACCAATAATAACAACAACTTTATTTTTGTACACCGCCTCCATCTCCCTGAAGGAGGGACTCGGGGCGGCTTACATGTGACACAAAGTGCCTAAAACAATGCATAAAATAAACACACAATACAATACAATAAAATAAAATAAAACCAATAGCATATAAAACAATTTAAACTCAGAAAAACGCCCAAAAACCTATGGTGACATCTGCCGTAAAAGCTGGCCAAACTGTAAACAAGAGCAAGGGAATGGGATAGTGCAATTGTAGCTAAGGGCATGGGATGAAAGTGCAGTGCGGTGTCATGAAAGGATGGACAGCACTGTGATCCTGTATCCGTTGATGGTACTTTCTTAAACCAAATGTGGAGAGTAATGCAAGTGGAGCTACACAGGGATTCAATAGATTGGACAGAGTTGGCTGTGCTTGCATCAATTAAGGCCATTGAGCTATCGTGTGCTGCCATCTAGTGGGTTGAGAGTTACAGGTGAGTAGGTTTTGATTGGACATCAAAAGGAACCTCTTGACAGTAAGCAATTCAGCAATGGAACCGATTGCCTAGATCAAATGGTTATCTCTGCCAGTTAGTATAGGAGAGATGGATTGATGGATGGTTTGGTCTTCTTTAGCTGATGAGAACATCGACGTAACTGGCAATGAGCCAGAGCGCCCAGGGGGTGAAGCCCACGTCTCCCCATATCCAACCGCCAGCCCAGAGAGTGTCTACGAAACCTCTGCCCGGCTCCTTTTCATGGCTGTGAAATGGGCAAAGAACCTACCAGTCTTCTCAAACCTCCCTTTCCGAGACCAGGTGAGTCCACTCTCCAGATCAAACTATTTACCGTTTGGGTGAGAGAACAAGGTAAAGGTTTCCCCTGACATTAAGTCCAGTCGTGTCCGACTCTGTGGGTTGGTGCTCATCTCCATTTCTAAGCCGAAGAGCCGGCATTGTCCATAGACATCTCCAAGGTCATGACTGCATGGAATGCCGTTATCTTCCCGCCAG
The DNA here is from genome assembly GCF_035594765.1 of Anolis carolinensis. Lineage (NCBI taxonomy): Eukaryota > Metazoa > Chordata > Lepidosauria > Squamata > Anolidae > Anolis > Anolis carolinensis. The sequence goes on along the minus strand of NW_026943822.1, from coordinate 18,464,904 downwards.
AGTGTTACCTATTCATCTACTCACATTTGCATGTTTTCAAACTGCTAGGTTGGCAAAAGCTGGAGCTAACAGCGGTTGCTCACTCTGCTCCCCGGATTTGAACCTGGGACCTTTCGGTCTGCAAGTTCAGCAGCTCAGCGCTTTAACACACTGAGCCACCGGAGGCTCCACCGGAGAACAAAAGCAATCCTTTTAGTGTTCAAGAATGGAGGCATCTGTGAACAGAAGCCAGCAATCTATTTATTGACATGTCACTCCTGACAATAGCATTCCAATTGTGCAATATAGCACCAAAGGAATGAAACACTTTGGCAGTTTTGGAAAACGTATTTGCCAACGGCATGGAACATCACATTTCAAATCGTAGGAGTAAAACAGATATGTGTTAGCCACACCTGTTAAAAAGTGGCCATTAAACAATGATGGAAAATTACTCAACAAGCACCAATTAGAAACTAAAGTTAACATTTCAGATAGTTGTTGTTGTTATTATACTAGTGGCCGCATTGCCGCAGCTGTTTGGGTTTGGTTTTAGCCCCCCCACCCTGCCCACTTGGATTCCAAAATTTAATTGTCCAAGTCTTATTCAGTACAATGGCATAATTAAGCAATGTCCTTTATACAAAATGTAAAAATCAAGGTTTACTTTTTGGACTGTAAGAAAATATTGTCAAGCCACAGATCTGTGGATGGAGAGGATTGACTGCAGTAGGGATAACAACAACTTTCACTTCTTATCTGCCTCTCCTCGTGGTGCAGTTATTTGATGGTAGAGTGCTTTTGAGAAAAGCAAGTTGATAATTTAAAGATGAAAGGAACCTGATTCATTTGCTGTGCTAGATAAATAATACCTAGCTGCCCCGCCCCCCCTCCGGTACTGTTGAATGATTTCTTCCATCAGCATAGTTAATGGTCAAGTGTGATGGGAGTTCCATTTCAGCTGAAGAGTCACAAACATACAGCCTTGCTACTTATCTTGTTAAGGATCAGGGTCTTTTGCAGCACACGCTCCCCAAATGATCCAGATGTTCAGCCCTCTGCCTTCTCATTGCAGGTGATCTTACTGGAGGAAGCCTGGAGTGAGCTGTTCCTACTCTGTGCCATCCAGTGGTCTTTACCGCTGGAAACGTGCCCCCTGCTTTCTGTATCGGATCTCGCTCCCGCTCTCAATGGAAAGCTTGTCTCTGGTGGAACTGACATTCGTGCCCTGCAGGAAGTAATCGCCCGCTTCAAAGCCCTAGCGGTGGACCCGACAGAGTTTGCCTGTATGAAGGCAATTGTACTCTTCAAGCCAGGTAAGAGGCCCCAGCTGGGAGAGTAGGAGGTTAGAGGCCATATTTCTGCAAACTTCACAACAGTCTACGTTTTGTTGGACTTTGTCCTTCTTCGCCATGTTTAATTCCGATTTCCTTCTGGTTCTTACAGAAACAAGAGGTTTGAAGGATCCAGACCAAGTGGAGAATTTGCAGGACCAGTCCCAAGTGATGCTGGGACAACATAACCAGATACATTACCCAAGCCAGCCTGTTAGGTAGGTGCTGACATGTGTTCTTCTCTAGACATGGATAAAAGGCAGATCCCATTAGTCCTTGCCCTTGCCAACAAGGCCAACGAGTAGGGATTATGGGAGCAGAAGTCCAAGTCAACTGAAAGTCTACCATCTGCCCATGACTGCTTTTCCTTGTAATAATAATAATAATAATAATAATAATAATAACAAAAAACAACAGGAAAAGCTCAGCCGCTATCAGGACCTCAAGATTGAACTGCAAAGACTCTGGCAGAAACCAGTGCAGGTGGTCCCAGTGGTGATCGGCACATTGGGTGCCGTGCCAAAAGATCTCAGCCGGCATTTGGAAACAATAGCCATTGACAAAATCACGATCTGCCAACTGCAAAAGGCCACCTTACTGGGATCTGCACGCATCATCTGAAAATACATCACACAGTCCTAGACACTTGGGAAGTGTTCGACTTGTGATTTTGTGATACGAAATCCAGCATATCTATCTTGTTTGCTGTGTCATAATAAAATAATAATTTTATTTCTTACCTGCCTCTTCTCAGCACTCTATTCCTGATTCTCACATTCATTTTAATACAGTCCTGGATCCATTTGATGGAAATCAAAGCTATATTTTTCCTTCTTTTCCTTTCAGGTTTGGAAAGCTCCTGCTGCTCCTACCTTCACTGAAATTTATTTCTTCAGACCGTATCGAGCTGCTTTTTTTCCGCAGGACCATCGGAAACACCCCTATGGAGAAACTGCTTTGTGACATGTTCAAAAATTGACGTTGGAGTTATGCCAAGACTTCAGACATGTGTTTGTTTAGAAACCGGAGTTTGGAAAGCAAGATGCCAAAGAAGAAAGGCAAGCTGCTCCGGGCTCCTGCTGCACAACCAGCACTTGCAAACCATCACGTGGCATCTTAACTGGACACCATTTGTATAATCAGAAAAGTCTTTGAAATCCATAGACCGCAACTTTATATATTCCAAAATGACAATTGTCTGAACATACACCCTCTCTACATGCCATTTCCAAAATCCCATCCCATTTCCTTGTGCAATTTCACCCCCGGATTTCGTTTGCCCAGTATATAGCCCTGCATCATTCAGATACTCTGCAACAGAAAGCCACTAAAGTGGTTTCATTTCAGGCCTGAAATAAATACGGTCTGAATATGAGCATCTCCATGGCAAATTCAATCAGGAAGGCATCCATGGACAACACACTCCTCAATGTGGAAGAGAGGAACAACAGCACCTCTCCACAGCCTCCAGATGCCGAAGATGGAAAAAGAGAAAAGCCTTGCCTCTGTCTATATACTGACTGTGTTTGTTCTTAATTATATAATGGCATTGAATATTTGCCATATATGTATTCTGTAATCCGCTCTGAGTTCCCTCAGGGAGATAGAACGGAATATAAATAAAGTATATTATTATTATTATCATCATCATCATTATCATCTACCTTCACTTACATGAACACTAGTTTGCACTTCTCAAAATTCCCTGATTCCGCAATGCAAAAAGCCACACTGAGGTATGAATATCACAATGTATGGAACATATCTGCCACTATCGTTTTATTTGCCATTGCTTTGTTCTTTAATAAGCTAAGGGTTATTTGTTCATAAAGTTGTTTTTGTACAGCCATAGAGTATCATATTTACGAAATATTACACAAATTGCACTTTAAATATGACGGCCTTGTTCCAGAAAAGGAAAACAAAAAATAACATTAATTTTTTAAAAAAAAACATTAAAGAAACTTTCCAGACATGAAGTTACAACGTGCTGGTTGACTGCATCCCTGCAGGTCACCAGCTGAGAGGGCAAAATAAAGCATTTTCCTTGATAAGAGTTCTTCTTTAAACAAGTAAAATGTATAGAATATGACACAGGACAATATATCCTTTTACAATACATAGTCTGCTTTTGAAATTTACACTCAGTATACTTATAAATTACTTTTGAAATTTCCATTAAAAATAATTATATGCAGCCAATGTCCTTCCTAGTGGTGAGTACATTCACTTAATACCATGGAGTGAAAAAAGGGACGAAACCCCACACTTATGGGCTGTGCTGGGGCAAGGGAAGAAAGACTGCAAACCTGGAAGACAGGGGACAAGCAGAAACACGGACAGGGTTTTTATTTTCCCCAAGAAGAAACGTTTCTTCCTGCTGCCCATGTTCACAAAAGAAGCCTTACTTGGACCCATCCCTTCCTTGGGGTTAATGCTGACAAAAGGAGCTTTGCACTGGAAGAAAAGGGAACTAACCCTCTGGAGTGTATGCAAAGCCCAGCATTTCCCAGCACATAAATCATCTGACAGTTCTTGACTGATTAGAAAAAGACGTTGCCAAGAGTCTTTACTGCACGAACAGAAATGAGCACCTAAGCTTTTTCATGGTAGATGTGTTGACTATTGCCTGGTTTTCGGGAAACAGGGAAGCAGCGTAATGAAGGCAAGGGGGAGGTGGATGCCCTTTCGGGGTCTATGGTCTTGTTCAGTGCCAATGAATGCTGGTCAAATCTTACCAAGAGTTTCTTCTCTATGTCCTCAAGAGTACAATCTCTCCTGAATTTGAACGAACGAGAAAGACCATGGTGGGGTCTGAAATTCAGGAACACAGAACATATCACTGCAGTGACCCTGATGCTGGAGGGAATATACAATGCTTTTCTATAGTTCTCATGAAGTTTTTAAAAGCGCTCTTACAATGCTGGATGGACCGAGAAAACTGGTAGCGCATGTATAACCGTTCCAGCCATGCAGGTCACGAGGGCAAGGTGTTAAAATTCCATGAACACAAAAACACACATCAAAACACATATAACTGTAAGATAGAATCTTTTAGCTTCTCCTCAATTCCATCTACAAGAAACACACTCCTCTTTCAAAGATCACTGAAGTGATGGTGTTTTAAAAATACTGGCAAAATCAATACAAACAGCTGCTAGAAAGGGTTTGAACAGGGCCCTATCTACACTTGCAAGCACCGCCGCTTTCATTCAGTTTTGCTTAGCCAATGCCACTATTTCTTTTTTGTCTTGTCCCTATCACTCTGTCCTTTGCCTTCCTTATTTCTTCTGCCTTCTTTGCCCATCAGAAACCAGAAATGATGGCACTACTCTTGCCAGGTGTCAATGTCCCATCCTCCACCTCTCCAGGTTCAAAACAGGACACACATTTTTAAAAACCTAATTTCACTTCAAAACTTGAGGAATTCTGTGTTCAAACAGGATTGGGATCAGAGTATGGACAAATTATTTTACAGGTGTGGATTCAGCCTAAGAGAGCAATTGCTAGCTACAGTCACTAAAGGGACAGCTTTACTTGTTTAATAAGGCCTCTTTATAGTAAAGCATCCAATTATAACTCTAAAGATGTGAGGGGTTTTTGAAAGGTATATTACTACCCATAGTGTTGATCAACAATAGCATTGAATCTGGCCTCCTGAATTTACATAGTAAAGGTAGCCCATCCACACGATGGACACATCAAGACCTCTGGGTCTATATTAGGCCACATTATTGAAACTAGGGCTCCGGTGCAAAGGATGCTTTGCAAAACTCAAGAGTCCTAAATTGAATCTGAAGGGGCCCCACATGCTCATTTGAGGGTAGTTTTAAGTATCTGACACACTACTGATTCTCACTCAAACAGACCTTTCAGTGGAAAAAACTAATTGGAATCTACTCAGAGCTTGGAGACATTACTTTTTTTTGAATTGGTTTCCAGCAGCTCAGAAAGGAAAGGTGGAAACACTGTGCAAAGGTTAAAAAATACCCCAATTTTATGCATATAATCATGATCTGTTGTCCCTATTCAACATTTTCAATAAATCGATGTATTACTTTTTTTAAAAAAAAATTGCAGCTACATGTGTATGGAGGGTACATAACCGGACAGCCAGTTGTACAAACATCCCATCAAGTGTTTCCCACCATGCCGTTACAGCAGGGCTATGGGGCTATCACATGCCCCCATGGGGGAAGGAGTTTAAAGGAGCCAGTTTAAAAAGAAACAGACCTTACTGTCAACGTGAAAAAGGGCTCTTCCCAGGCATTCACAGTAATTTAAACAAGAAGGGCAAACTTCTAGATAATGTGATCCCACAGAACTGGTGGAAAATAACAATTCCTTACTGCAGAGAGATCTCTAGTATCCAGTACTTTCCCCTCTTTTTTTTCTCTTTCCGGCTTAAATGTCCCAGATTAAAAAATGGCCCACATTGTGGAAAACAAAAGTTTTTTTTAAAAATAAGACGTTTTATTTACATTTAACTTCAGTAACCATAATACTAACGAAGAGCTTCAAGTAGTCCGGTGGGGGGGGGGGGGGTTTGTGCCTTTTAATACTGATGTTCAGCAAAGTAAATGATGTGAAACCACTTCTTTTACAGACTGACAGTAACAGCAGCCTTCTTATAGATTGCATATTGCTTCAATAAAGCAATTCTGAGTGTGAAGTTATTCCTTTCTGGCAGAATTTGCAAACTATATGTTCAATTACCTGCACAGATTGTTTGGGGCACAGTCAGAAAAACACGAGTTTTACCTCTTAATGTTTCTTTTGCTTTCCAAAAATTTGATCCTGCACCTCGACAATGCAGGAAACACTGTGGTTATGGCTACTGGAAATTCGGCACAAATATTTGGCTTCGACCTACCTGGAATCAAACTGGCATTGATTATTAAAACATTATGAAACAAACAGGCTTGAAAGGAAACAAAGAGACAAACAAATAATTATTTCCCACAACAGGTTTCTACCTGGTGGATGTCTGAGAAGTGCTTGAGTGGACATGAGTATTTTTATATCGTCCCACAACACTATGGAGTGCATTATAAATAGCTCTGAACAAAGGGCTCTGTTTCCTCTTCTAGGAAAGTCCATGCTTATTGATCCCAGTGCAAATACCCAATCCCAAAGTCAGCAGCTCTGACAATCAGGATCAAGAACAGCTCCCTGAACTCCGACAGACCTCCGAGCGCTCCTGGCTGGGGAGCACGTTCCCTTGCCCGTAGAAGACAGAATCAGGGGCCAATGGGAATCCTGGTCATGGCCTCGCAGCCATTCTCTCCCTCGTCTTTACGGTCTCACTGCCAGCCTGATGCACTAAGAAGTTCATTGAGTTCCAGAAGTTAAAGTCAGTTAAGGCCACAACTGAACTTTCCTCCACTGGCTTCTGTTCAAGTGTTGGCCTCCTCTCTTCTGCATTTGCAATGTAACGCTGGGGCTCCAAGCAATGAGTCAGGAGGATAAGCTGACTTGGGGAATGGCAGGAGTTCCAACAATGGAGGTGGCAACAGATGGTGCTGAAGTGACAATGCCTAGAATAAGATGTTCTCAATGCTGCTGCGGATACACTGGCTCATACCATGAACTCATTATTTCCAAGCAGCACCAACTGCTGGGGACTGGTGTAATCAGCAGCATCGGGGTGTCTCTTCCTGCTTGTCCCAGCAGCCCCCTCAGGGAGCTCTTTGGCTTTGGGGGGAGAGTTCTTCACATTCTTCAGTTTCTGTTTGCCTTTTTCAGGATTGAATGTCCCACGCGTGGTGAATTGAGGCCTGTCGTCCAAGCCCTTAATGAGGAGGCCTGGTGAGCGCTCAACTGTGGCACCACCTCCAGAGGGAACGGCTCGGTAGAAGGGGGACTTGGAGTATATCTGGAATCGTTTCCTAGTTACGTGAGGTAAACAGGAGGAGGAGGAGGAGGGCGACACAGCAGGAGAAGAAACCGAGGAGTCCACGGAGTCCACTGATTCCTGCTGTTTTCTCAGATGGCGCCGTGATCTGGTGGAACCGTGAGGCTCCGTCTTGCCGGGTCTTGCCAAGCCAAGTGCTAAACTTCTGTCTAGTGGGAAAAGAAGCGAGAAAAACTCACACACATAAAAGGGATACATTTTTGGAAAATATAAAAATGAAGTTCTGGACTACTTCTGTTAATTGTATGATCCTCAGTGACAGACCAACAAAGAGATGGATCACATTTCTGCTTAGCTAGGCATGGGCAAACTTTGGCCCTCCAGGTGTTTTGGACTTCAACTCCCACAATTCCTAATATCCACTGTTAGGAATTATGGGAGTTGAAGTCCAAAACACTTGGAGGGCTGAAGTTTGCCCATGCCTGGTTAAGCAATCAAATAGCTTTTCCTCACCTGATCTGTCCGAGATGGTTCCTTCAGAATCAAAGTTCAGGTTTTCAGAGCTATCTGCTGTGCCAATTGAAGCCTCAGACTCGAGAGTTTCATCATCGGAGGCCCGTGGCTCCAGGGCTAACATCTCAAAAGTTAACTCTTCCCTGAAAAGCAAAACACAAGTCAGCAAATGGAAGAATAGGCACTAGGCAGGATGGGCAGGGGACCTAGAAGTAATACAGTATTGAGCCCACTGGAAAATACTCACACATAACAGTAACAAACTAACAATTAGAATGGACACATCTTAAATGAAAGACATATGATGAGCTATTTTCAAATGGGCCATGAAGAATATTTTGTCCACTTCTATAAAGGCAGCTCAATTCAAACCTGCAACCTGACAAACCCTTTGTACAATTTTCAGTTCCATTATTCCAAACTCACTTTTCTTTCTGCAGGCTCTCAATTTGTTCCGTCAGTACCCTCTCTTCCTGCTGCATAGCTACTTGTTGCTGTTCGGTGACATCCATCTCCATTGCTTCCTCATTGCTCAGTGCTTCTTCAGGAACATCCGACACAGATGGTAATCGAACTGGGGCTGGTGATGAGGGGCTCGGATAGGTCCCTCGGCGTGCACGCCCTTTGCCCTGCAAGCATAGGTGTGCTAATGAGAAGAACAGTTGTAGGCCAACTTCAGAGCTGGATCAACACACATTTCTTAGCACATGTACACGATAGGAACAAACAGTAACTGTAGGTAACTGGCAAAGACACAGACAGGACAGGAATAATAGCCTATGGACACATTGATTCCATTAGTTCCCAGAAATCTTACTGATCTGACACAACTTTCATTTTTACCAGAGGTTAGTGAAAAATATGCTTCAGCATATCTCAGTTACAATAGGAAACCACAATATGATAAGCAAATCATTCTTGAAACATAGAAAGAGGTCCTTGTGGTGTATGTGGATAATATAAAGCTAGATAAATGATCTGGCTTGATATAAGACCAAGATCTACAGAAGTCAGGCCTAACTTTCATTTTTATATGCTCATATATTTACAAAGGACTTTCATATTACTTCCTGTTAGTTATATGTTCTTCTCTGCCAGAGTTGAATAATTTTGGTTATGTAGTTCTTCTTGAAAATTCAAGCAAGGTCAAAGCCAGACTATTTATAATTTTAAAAATAGACCAACACTTTGATTAAACTGGGGTCAAGTGGCAAAATATTTCTTCAGTTTTTGTTCTTATTATATTGCACATGATTAGAGTTATGATCCAATCTTGAAAAAAGGGCAAGCAAAAGAAGAAACAAAGTAGATAAAGAATAATTTGACTAGAAAGCATGGATCCAAGTTTCCAAATTAATAATTTGACCAGACTCAAGTGTTACCAAGTTGTCCTGCCTCACTTTGCGGCTGACCATCTGTTTCACTGCTCCTGTGAGGAAAATCAGTTACAGCAAGGCAGAATGCACCTTGTGGTCTTCCTCTTTGGCATCCGATACTGGTAGAAAATTCATCACTTTGCAATGTCAATCACTAGTTTCTTCCCCCTGATAAATCTTCTGAGAAAAAATGGTGTCATGGCACTCCCTATCAATGGTAGTTCTACTACAAGAAACTGAGAGCAATTTAAAGGGAAAACACACACAAACAGAGTCATGACGTGTTGGTTGTGGCATGGAGCATGCAGCAGCACTGGAATGGGTGGAGGATTAAGCATGAGGTCAGTGCGATGCAATTCTAATACATACCGGGATTGAGCTGCGGGTTATGCTCATAAATCTAACGGCAATTAGTACAGGTTTCTGGATTAGAGAGGACAGGAAAAGGAAAGGAGCAGGTTAGAGTGCACGTGCCAATGCCCTTTTCACACAGTCGCTGGGTTTTCAAGGGATAGCCAATTTTTGGTTGCAACTGTGAGAAAGCGCAAATGAGTGACAAGCTATTGGCATAAAAGCATCTAGGACCATAAAATGCACTCCCAGTAGAACATGGCAAGAAGACCCAGATAGTTCATGTTTACTTTCAGCAGAGTATAACTGGGTCACTTGCCCCATGAACAACTGCCTTATGAAAGCAGAGAACAGGTAACACATATACACAGCTGCCATATCTTTACCTCACAACAGAGGACAATAGAGGCCATGTCAGTGCTGAAAGCTGCCTTTCGACTAGGTAGCACAACAAGGAACATATAAGCTTTTCACATCCCATGAAGCAAGGAGGGAAAAAGCAATCTGCCATGGGAAGCTCAATGTAGGATCAACTGCAGCTATGCATGTGGCAGCTTCACCCCAGGCTCTTCCACTGGCACGTGCATTTAGGAGGAAGGTGTATGGAAGCCCATTCTTCAGTAAGCAGTGTACGATGTGAGCAGTGTGTAATTAAGGGGAACCAGACACAAAGGTCATGGAGGAAGATCAATTATACACAAGCTAAAGCAGCTCAGTCACTAACCTTAGCTTGAAAAGTTTAAAACAAAAACAGCGCCCAAAAGAAATGCATGGGTTACCTATATGGGATAATGCTAGAAAACACAGTTTCCAGATTCTCTGGATTTTTTGTTTTGTTTTCAGTAGATGACCCCACCTCTAAATACTCAAACATTACCAAAAAGCCCAGTCTTTAGCTTTTGTGTTGGACCTGATTAGGTGTAAAGGGATTTAAGATGTGTTAAGGTTTGCAAAGATGGGAAGAGGAAAAGATTAGGGGGATGGTAGGGGAGAAAAGGGACAGATGGTTTTCTACCCAGTCCTAAGCAAATTACTTGCATGCATACCTTTTCAATATACCCTAAAATTATATTAAATAATTGCAGCATTGGGTGAGACATGTACGAACGCTGGGTTGCTGTATCAGCAAGGAATGCTACATCAGCTAATGTGAGCTGGGCAAGTGAGGGGAAGGCAGCTGAGTCCTGAATACATTTCTTCTTGGTCCAGAGATCATAGCATGTCTTGAATTCCTCCAAGTCCTGACCCTTACCATGGACCTGCGAATCAATGACAGTCGGCTCTTGGCCTTGTTCTCTGCAAACTCCAGGCTGCTGATGTCTTTGAGCCGGGCCCGATATTTATTCATCTGCTCAATAACTATCAGCTCCACACAGCTGAGAAAAAAATGGCAAAGAGAAGAAACAGATGGCTGATGCTTATTATTTGAGTAAAATTTGTTAACATTTATACAATAGAAATTAGTCCATTGGTTTTTATTCTTCTGAAAAATGAAATTAGCTAGTACATCTACAATATCAGGGATCTCATTTTTGTTGCATTCTCATTCTTGCTTCAAAGCTGTTGGGGTTTTTTTTACCTGATGGTTTTGCTGACATCCTGAGCACTCTGCAGGGGGTCCATGGTGTCAGGACTACGAAGAATACATGGAGCGAATACAATGGCCAAGGCATTAGCAGACATTCGATTGGTCTCCTCTTGCAGGGCAATCCTACAAGCAACAATATATATATATATAACACCAATGAACAATCAAGAGGTCAGTTGTCGTCATGTCGTCGTTTATCCTTGGATGAGCTGAGGAGCAACCCACTTACATGTAAGGTACGTAAGGTAAGGTAAGGTATGCACTCAAGCCAGCCAGCCAGGCCAGAATCCTAAATTCTTTTCATTTGGGTTTATCGACTCTTCTCCCTTCAGTTTTATTACACAGCCAGCAACCCATCACAATTATTTAACTTATTGTAAGAAATATGAGAAACAATTTTACAATTGAAATGTGAAGCAAAAACACTAAGCACTTTTCTGTTGTTTTTTTAAAGTATTTACATATCCCTGATCCCACATGAGATGAGGGTTGTACTTAGTGCATTCCATCCAGAGTTAAGGAGCAATCCATTGGCATGTGCAATGTACCCAAATCTTTAGTTTTTTGCTCATCCTGAAGCATTGACTGCAGCACTATGCAACCAAAAGCCACCTATATCACTTAAACTTGTTTAGTATGTACTGTCTAATAAACTCCGTCTACCATGCTGCACTCCATACCACTTCCAGGGTGATAGAGATATCTTACAAATGCTAGCCATTGCTACTATGCTTGTCAAGCGTGTCCAGACATTCTGTGAATTTTGCACATGAGAATAGTCATAGCAAAAGTAAAACAGAAGTTATAACTTTCTGCAAATGGTCATTCTAGATGGCAGAAGAAGCAATCTACCCACTCAGGAGATAAAACCACATTGATGATAGGGAACATATATATAGTTTATGTTACATTAATTAAGGAAAGGAGTGAATATCCTATTTGCTTCAATATTAGTACCTGACAAGGTGAAAGATCAGCCGTTCCAAGGTATGAAGATGAGTTCGAGAAAGCTGATCAATAACAGAGTATACTCCACGGATGGCCTCCTTCCTTTCCTGCAAGCCTGTAAAAGCACATTTATTTAATTCACTGGAACTATAGTTGACTTAAGGTGCTTACTAGAATAAAGGAAATCCTTAAATGAACATTTAACAACTGAGGAAGTAACACATACCCCACATCTCTACACCTACCAGCTTAATTTTGCTCATTGAATAAAACTGCAAAATTAGATTTACTGTTAAGGTACATTCTAGGATGGCCATTCTTTTAAATGCAATGCTACCACTAACACACAAACAAAACTTAACTAAAGCAATCATTTATACATATATGGCACTTCCTTACCCATCGCTCGAAGAAATTCATCATAAAGTTCAAATGTCATGAGAGGATTAGGAAGATCCCTTAGCCACTGCTTGAACACACTGGCAATGACATGGATGTTGTAATCATCAAGATTTATGCTCTCAATGTCTGATAACACAACAAATGGAGAAAAACACAGTAGAAGAAAAGTTTAACAAAAATACTCCATTTCAGAATGCAGTAAGAGACAAGCTAACACAAGTATGACTGCAGGCTAGATAATATAAATGAGTATCCTTATCCTAAGACTGGACTGATATGGAGACATGACATAAATATTAACTACAATGCTATGTGGACAGCATTGCTAATAGTTTCACATGCAGAACTACACAATGCTGAGCCATTTGCCACCCCCTGGATTAGCACAGAGCTGAAGGAGCCTAGCATGAAGTATTACATTATTTGCTGCACTCCTCCAGTATCCTCCACAGACTTCAGGTTTCCTTACCTGTGTCAAGTCCCTGTCGCAGCTCTTTTATCTTATTGGTTGATCCAGATTTCCGGTAGATGCCCTCTGTGTAGAGTGCATGCATTTCGATATAACTGGTGAGCTTTTCAAAGAGTACTGGCACTGTTCGCTCTTCGCTGGTCAGCCGGGAGAGTTCAACTCCAAATTGCCGTGAAGAAAGCTCAGGATCATACTAGAAGGACAGAGATTTAATTTAGCAATATTTCAAGAGGCTTCCTCAAAGCTATGCTGGCTACAGCTCAGTTAATCTAGGAATGCTTCAAAACTCATTCTGGTAACAGATGCAAAGACAAGGTAGGGTAGCAAGTTACTTTACAAGGTAGCATGTTACTTTATAGTAACAGCCTGACTTCTTGCAACATATCAGGCCAACATGAGGAAGCAGAAATGTCTGAGAAAGGGATAATCTTTTCTCACCTTTAGTTACTTTAATATATACATCATATTTCTTCTAATAAAGGACCCAACGCAATTTGCAACATCACGAATGCATTCACACCACTGTGCTGGTAGCACTGCCAGAACGCCAGTTAACAAGAGGGACATACAACTCAAGAGCTAAAACAGGATTGCAGTCACAAAAATGGCTCTGGACAAGTGCCTCCGACCAAATGTCTAACTCAGCTCTTCTCTCCAGCATTTATGGCTTGTTCCAGTTTCTTTCCTTTTTTTTTTTTTTTTTGGATGGCTTCAGCCGTCTACGAGTCTGTAATAGCAGGGACTCTCAGTGTGTGGCTAAATGAAGCATTTGCATGATAAGCATTTTATATAACTATAAGGCAGTCCCAGAGCAAGATAATTAATTTGGGAGTCTTTTTATAGTTTTTAAGACAGAGCCACTTTAGAGATTCAGAGATGAACAATTAGGTCATCTTTCCATCTGTACAAGAGTTCCTGGGGAAGGAGAATCCACAGAGGTTCAAAACAGGCTTTGGAAAAATGTGCAAAGTGTCATCATCCAAGGAATGAATGAGAAAGGTGGCATGAGAGCAGGAGCCCCCAGGATCTAGATTTTCTCATTCAGCACCTCTATTAAGCACATAAACATAAAAGGGGGAGACAGGGAAGTAATTTACATTGGGAACAAGACTTTTCATGCAATAATACATCAGAAAAAAGGGGAAAACAATTATTATTAATCCTTTTATTCAGCAGACAGGGCTATGACAGAACAAAGTTTCTGATATTTTAGCTTTGTAAGATCTCTTCGTTATGGTATTTGATAACTTCTCACTACAACTGGGCAGTAGAAAGTTAGACGCAATATATTTCTCTTTCATTAACTCCACTGCAAGACAGCTGTACTAAATAAAGTGGCCAGAAAATAAGAATCCCTCAAGATCTTCACATTGTAACTCAAATCAGAAATATCCTAATAAAGTATGGCCTGTTGCCTTTAAGTAAATCACAACATAACACATGCATTGTCAAAGAGGAAAAGCCAGGCAGTCAGAGGAAATATTTGATGGAATGGCTTCAAAGAAAATACATCTAAATGTATTTTCAGTCCAGTGAGGGTTTTTTTTCTGTTAGTTTCATAGGAAAAAGCTTTTTCCATACCTTCCCTACAAAAAAGCTTACACCCTGAGAATGCTGATCAAGCCTTGGTCCACGTTATATCCTAATACACTACCCAGAGCCAAACCAGCTACTGAGTAAACCAAAAGCAGGAGAAAATGAAAAGATAAAGAGTTTAGCAGTCAGTAAAGCACAATCCTTTTCCCTTGTTTTTCATATTTTCTTCCTATTTCCATGTTACGCATACTCTGTCAAGATACCATTTAGAAGCCCTGGGAAAAGGTTAACAGCTTTCCGCACATAAGACATGCTGAATACAGGACCTAAGTCAGATGAGAGCTGAAGATAAAGAGTTTGGATCTTTTGATAAGACAATTTCTCAAAAATCATGTAGAGAAAATTCCATGTGGGAAGATTAATGGCCAATAGATGAAGAAACCATACCTTTTTGGAACATTTTGTTGTGGTTTTTAGACAGCATTTTCGGTGGCAGGCATACTTGCATACTGAAAAAAGGATTGGGAAATGATAAGTCTAGTAAATAACCTTTTCAAAAAGAAGATGAAATAGAGTGCAGGTTGAAAGGGGCAATAAGAGTAACATTTCAAACTTACATTTGCAAACAGAGGCTCTATCCATTATCCAAATCAAGGAGGAACAGAATTCACAGTATGTGGGTATGCTGTACTGAGTGGCCTTAAAAATGTGACCATTATGCTCTTCTACCTGTCAAAAAGGAAAAATTAGACTTTCAGTGATAGCCAAAATCAAATCTGTTATAACAAAGCATTTCAGACACCTGTTAATGTATGGTTCGGGTGGAATTCCAAAAGTGATTTTTTAACCTTGTCAAATTACTCAGAATGTTGGCAAGCCATATTTTGTCATGATGAACAATTTAAGTATATATAAAATGCCCTCCTCAATGAGACTAATGAGGCACTCAGCTCACCAGTACCTAAACAGAAAATTCCAGGACCTCCACTGAGACTCACAGGACATATGGTTATATCAGAACCCAAAGATTTATACCCTTTGCCTTTATTTCTAAGTCATGTAACTATGTGTGTTGCCTTTCTGTATTTTATATACCTCTTAGGCGGGCTGGAGGAACCAGATTATGAATCCTAGTCACCATAAACTGAAATGCATGCCACAAATGCTCTGGAGGATTTGAGTTTTTACAATTACCATGCAATCACTAGTGAGCACACACATTTCATATATTTTGCTATGGTCCCAGCACTGGAGGCACTCATTGAAAAAACAAAACTGTTTGTGACCTGTTGTTCTGCGTTCCTTCACTAGATGGCAAAAAATTATAGATCCAATGTTTTATTTATTAAACACTATAAAAACATTTCAAATGTTGCGACAATAGATGTCACAAAACTAGCAGGATACAGTTTGTAGTTGCACATTTGGTTGTTGATCAGCAATCTTATGGCTACATTAATTTTCAAGAAGCTTGATATGATTATATTCTAATGCCAAGAGCCAAAATGATGCAACAGACATATAAACAAAACAAAAGAAACATTAACACTGTTACTGTGTTCCATTGACCTAGACCATTCCATATCCCTAATAAATATCTCATTGAGAGTTAGATTATCATTAGAAGAGGGAAAAATTCAGCTTACAACATCAGTTTCCTTCTTCCTTCTTTTCTTTCTTTCCGTTTTGGTCATCTAAAAAGAGAAAGAACTAAATAAGCAATCAATAGTTCTAATTCTTTGGAACTTTCTCCACTACATTCATTCTGCTTCTGTCCCTCAAATGGCATATTTAATATCAGCTAGACATTTACTGTCTCATATACTGTTTTATTCTCCAAGCTGTCATCACTTTGATATATTCCCACTTATGGTGACCTAAAGCAAACCCATCACTAGGGTTTCCTGGCAGAATTTGTTCAGGGACAGTTTGCTCTTGCCTTCCTCTGAAGCTGAGAGAGTGTGATTTGCTTTATGTCACCCAGGAGGTTTCCATGTCAAAGCAGGACATTGCATCTTGATCTTCCAGTGTCTCAGTCTAACATTAAGACCTCTACACCATGCTGGCTTATAGAGGTCTATATACAATACGTTAATCGGTATTATGATTTTTGAAGTTAATCACATAAAATATTACAATCTATCATATCATCTACCAGAAAGACTAATTAAAAATATTCAGAATTGCAAGGAAAATAAATAATGTATGCCAAGCCTTAATGGGCTGTGAAATAACAAGAGATTTAGGAACATATAGAGTCTAATCCTCATTCAAGAAGAATATAAGAACTTGCTGGGCTGTGCTGAACCAGTTTACCTTTGGGGCAGTATAATCCAGAGGCATATATTCTGTCATATATTCATCCAAAAACACTTTGAAGGTGTTGACCCAGACCCGAACAGGGGATTCATTCCAGTCCCTCTGTTCAAACTTCATTGTTTTCTCCAGAATCTGTTCAAAAAGGGCATATAGGTCTTTGTACCGGATGCTATTTCCATCGCCCATCTATAAAAGTGCAGAGAGAAAATAAACATAGGTTTACATTTTAATTTACAGATGTCATACCATTTTTAAATTGCACGGCTAAAACAATGTAACTTACTGTCAAAGCTGAAGAGTAGAAACTGAAAATATTTTGTCGGAATTCTTTTAAGGCTTTTTTAAAGACAACATCCACCATTGTGTCCTTTTTACAATCTTCACTATCTAGATCGTTCATCTGTGAATCACAAAATGATCACATAATTACTCTGGCAACAATAAATGAGTGTTACTATTGCTCATTTATAACATAAAAGAGCGGTACTTTATCCAACCATGGGATCGATATAATCCATGATATAATTTCCTACAAAGACTGCTTCTACTAAGTGCCCTAAAATCAGTTCAAATACTATTCAAGAACTGTCCCATTTAACTTAATGACTCATAGTGAATAACACAAGTATCCTTTGTATACGTTGTTGTAAATAATACTATTGGCTAGGACCCTAATATCAGCCCTACAGTATCCTCCCAGGTGGGACACGAAGGTAGCTAATAATAAAATCCATGGGGATATGTGAAGATGGAGTTGACCAGGCTCACTAAAACAGATTCACATACAGCTGAACGTTTAATTCTTATTCTATGGCAACAGCAAACGCTACACAGTTCTAGGCATGTCCATGTCCAAACACAAATTACCTTTTTCAAAAGAAATTCATCCATGCTTTTCAAGTCTCTGGCACTGGTTATGATCTGAAGAGCATCGTTCTGCCACTGGGCAGGTTCCATAGTTACACTGCTGATTTTTAAGCTGCGCTTTCGCTTCACTTTGGGAGATGGCTCTTTGTTTTCCTTACATTCCCTTCGATAGATGCCAGACAATTCCGGGCTCCTTGGTGGGGTTAGCTCTAAGAGTGCAAATAACTAAATCAATAAAAGTGCTTCTCTAATCAGAAATCCGTCTAGCAACAGTGACACGTGCTAAAAAATAGTTCTTGCAGGCACAAAAGCTTCCCCCCTATTGCATTATGTCATCCCAGAAAATTTAGGATCTAGGACAAATTCAAGGTGAATCCAGATGAGTAACCACTAAGTAGTCACTTACTATAGTGTGCTTGTAATCACTTAATAAAAGCTTGTCTGGCCTGTCTGAACAGCAGCAGAGAAGCTTGCCAGTTCTTTTTATTTCTCTCATTTCTGTTTAGATGATGATGAATGAAAATGCTTTTCTAAAGATTTTGACAGAATAATGGAAATAATCACCTTACCAAGTGATTGGCTATTTAATTTTTTCTGTGTGCCTCCTATATGAGCAGTAGTTTCTTAGGATTTAGCCACATGAAACCTGAATTAAACTGCCATGATGTGCCACCCACAAGTTTACCTTCATCAAGCTGTAGCCCTGTAGAATCTTGACTCGAATAAAATTCCAGCAGCTCTGATTGGGTGGCAAGCTTCTCCCTGCTCATTTTCTTCTCTCCCTGTTTTCCTTTCCCCCAGAATTTCATCTTGGCTTTTTGAGGTCTGCTAAATGAGAAATCAGAAAAGGTGAGAGGGATCGAATTGGATTGTCCATTTTATTCCAAGTCTTTTTACTGCTGTCCAAGGGTGCTAACGCATTATTACTGGTATTTATTTACTTGCATTCATGGAACTCTCACATTATGTTAGTTTTTAAGCATGGTAATAACCAACTGAATGAATTTCTTCTAAGGAAAAATTTAACGGTAGTAAAAAATATTCAATTCATTTTGATTTAGTTCGCACAAAAACAAAATGATTCTGTGCCATTGGCATGTATTGAAATTGTTGGAATGAAATCTAGCAATGACCTTCACAACATTTGAGAATCAAGCCGGACATTTTAATATAGCTTGTTTCTTCTTACGGTTTTGCTTTCTATCTTTTCCACAAATGTACATTTTACATAAAATGCATTGAAGTTGGAGATAATAACACTGTCGCAAATATAAGATTCCACTGGAGAGTTTTTCTAACTCTCCAACAGAATCTCATATTTGCATCAGTGTTATCTCCAACTTCGATGCATTTTTATGCAAAATGTATGGTTAGGTAGATGATGGGAAAGCAGAACCCCAAAAATGTTTACAAATAAAAAACACTGAGGAAAATAAAAATTAGGATGGAATAATTCAGCCTCTTTCCACTTCCTAAGCATTTTATACCTCCCATCTGCAGCTACAATCTTCTGTGAAGATGCCAGCTTTCCAATTTCTCCTTGAGACATGGTTTTATGAAGCTTTGCTTGGCCTTCACTCGATGTGAATCGCTGCAGCATCTGCAACAATATAAGCATGATGAATACTTCAACACTCAAGAGTATCATTTGGTATTACAAAGGCAACACAGTCTTCTTATGATGGTCTAAATATTTAATCTGCTGCAGGGAAAAATAGCCACAATAAAAAGATGCTTTCAGAAAGAACGACTTACCTTGCCTTTTCTTTGGCTGAAAAAGAACTGGCTATATATAAAGAAATGGCAGGTCCCTTGTTACTGGAAGAAGGAATATGCAGAATATTGTTCTCCTCCAGTACTGGCTCAGAAAATCAATATTGGCAAGAACAGGAAGCAACTCCACATGTTCTTTTATATCTATTTGAGGCATGCTTGGAAGCTGCCTGCAAGTGGCTACATACTCCAATTATTATACTTCTGGTAATGCCTCACAACCTACCCATAAGGGAATATTATAAAACAGCTTATTATAAAACATTTCTGGGCAAAGTGGATGGCTGAGTGGCCTTGACAATTATTGGGAATTCAGGTTTTAGTACAAATAAGGAAGTTTATTGGACATTCTTTAATAAATTTAAGAGATGTGTGTCTCTCAGTGGCATACATCCATTTTCCTTCTTATCTTCTATTTCCTGTGGGAGCTATCCAAATACCTATGGGAACCCAAAAATCAATAGGTATGAAAATGCATGCTGAACTTATTTTGGGAGTGGTGCATACTCAGCATGGCCAACTGCCCTTGATTTACTTATTAGGTCTGTCTACGTAATTCTCTTTTAAAGCCAAATCTTAGAAGACTAAAATCTACTCGTATGTGGTAAACAAAGAAATATTCTCTTTTTGCCTGCCTTGCATCTCCAGAATTCAATTCCACTGAATGAGAAGGGGTCCTGATACCGAAGAAAACAAATCCCTATCCACTGTTTCAGTGTCATCTACTCTTTTATGTACTCTGTCTTGTTGCCGAGTCTTCCTTGTTTTTATAAATCCTCCTGCACATAGGAGGTGCAGAAGGAGCCCCATTATCTGGGCTGCAATTTTCTACAACTCTTCTAACATTGCATTACATTTTGGGAGATGTTGCAACCATAATAATAGAGATATTCCTGCTCCTAAGACAAGTCCTGCTAAAACGGTAAAATGCAAAACATTGTGTAACAGTTGCATTTCCATTTATATTCTCCATTTGATTGCTCTGCAAAGTCATCATGCCCAGGAATAGATATTAATCTTTCTCTGAAGGATGGACTGCGGCTGTATTGGCCTGCTTTGTTCTGGTTGGCTGGATGGCCAAGCTTGCCAGTAGAAATGCTACTTCATCAGAATCCATTTTCTCCAATGCATACAGAAGCCCATGAAAAATGTGCAAAACTGGGAAAATGCCAAGTGGCAGGGCTTTTGTTCACCAACCACTGGCACAGAGTTGATAACCTGTTCTGCTTCTTTCATGAAATTAATGAACTCTGCACACAAAGACGAACTGCTTGGCTAACCGGCTTCTTGTATTGAGAGCCCAAGATAAATATCCTACATACTCATGGGCTCAGTGATAGGCATCAGTGCAAACCTTCTGTATCCACTGCTGCATCCAGATTGCTATGTCATCTGATTGAAAACAGTGTTGGCAAAAACTAGCCACTGATATCTGAACATAAATGAACTGCTGAAAAATTAATCTAACAGAGCATATATGCTATTTTAGCCAACCAGTCTAGAAAGACCAAAATGAAATACAAAATACAGATGGCATTACAAAATAAACATGGTAAAGAAACACATGCTCAGATATGAATATTAATACCATATTCATGTATGACAATGAGTATGAAGTTTAGCATTAGGTAAAAAGCAGAGCTTGATGAGACAGGCAGGTGCCACCAAGGGTAGCAGACACCAAGGGTAGCAGAAGAGGAGAGAATACGGAAAGAGATGAGTTCTAGGGCTATTTGCATGCAAATGATATCAATTAAACAGTGGCAGAAGAATCGGAGGAGCATCCTGAGCAGTGCTATGAATGGGCTCCTTCTAAGGACAAAATTCTTCAAGCAAAAAGTGAGACTAGCACCCTTCATATCTAAGCAGTGATTCCTAATGTGAAAGGCTTTACTCTTTGTAGAAACATGGTTTTCTAATAGGGTCAAACCTCAGCATGTTTTCTGTCCATTCAAGAAAGTTTAAAGTTTAAAGCCACATAACTATCAGGTCTAAACTGATTACTGTCAAAATGCTCCCTCATGTGGAACATGTGTAGGTTCTTAAGTATGCAAAGCATGTTCACATAGATACATGTTTTCACCACACAATGCAACCTTAAGGGGCAGAAAATAAGATCTTTCTTTCACAATATTAGCGTGACTTCCAAAGTAGGAGGTTTAGCTGGTAGAACATCTGTTGAGGACAATCAACAGTGCCATTAACTCAAGGCTAATGTTACTTTTAAAAAAAGTAACATCAAACATGGTCCATTTGCACAGGCCCATTCCTTCAGCTGCACAAAACCATTTCTTGGTTTTTATTTTATAATTTAATTTTACAAATTGATAGGCTGAGTCTATCTAAATGTTATTCTCAACAAAGTATGATGCAATTTTGGACCCTGACAGAGAGCATTAGAAAAAGAGATGAAGCAACAATATGATTCAATTTTTAACTGTGTTCTTAAAGACTATCCGCCATCAATGCGATTACAAGATGGGAGAAACAGCAGTGGAAGGTGTCAGTACAGCTAAGGGTTAGCCAAGAAATGCTCCGGCACAGTTGCGTGTTGCATAAATTACCATTTCAGAGTCACTGTGACAGGGCTGCCCAAGTCTGGCTGCACAGCCGGGCTCAGGGTGAGGAGGTTGGTCAAGGGAGAGAAGGAATTCAAAACTGTCATCACAATCCTCTTCCTCCGTATCCCCCTCCCAATCAGCACAAGCACCTCTAGTCAAGAAATTGGAGCGTGTCCGTGCCATGCGGGCTTTCTTTTTATGGGCCGGTCTGGCAACCTGCTTGATACCAAATGATAAAACAAATAACATGAAAATGCTTTAAACAAACAAACAAAAACACAGGTGGTTCTGCTGGTACTGAAAATGTGGAACATGAAACATAAGGATTTCTTTTGAAATCATTGCCAAATGATTTATTTAAAAGAAAAAGTAACAAGTGGGTACCAAACCAGAAAATGAAAGGAAATACACTGTAATGGAAACTGATATAAATAACTGAGAAGAAAAAACTAAAAATGGACAACACAATTGCATTAGATATGTCTTATACACAGGGATAATCCAGAACAGAACATGGACCTAGTTCTGAATGAAGGACACATCTATGACTGGGTTGAATTTGCTTACTATTGTATTATTGAAAGATGTTGTGGTCCATGGACTTACTGAACGGCAATGCTCTCCCAATGCAAACAGAACCCTTCAAGGCCAAGTTATCTCTGTGTTCTTGCCCATATTCTTCATTAACTGGTAGTTAATTGTTCAGTTGAGGCAGCCAGCAGACTAAGCCTGATCAATGAAAAAAGGGTTGCTTACCTCGCCCCTGAATGGTCCAGAAATCTTCAGGGGTTTCTTATGTTCTTCTTTCGAAGCCAAAAGATGGGCTGAAGATTCTTGGCTGAAAGCAAAAACCAGCATTCATGAAGTCTGGCAGACAACAAGTATATAACAGCCTCTTAAAAGTGAAATTATCCTACCAATATACTCACCTAGTACCCATGTAACACTCCTTTGGGGTAAAAAAAATGGAACCAGGTCTGGTTTCACCAGATAAGTTTTCAGTGCCTTGGCTCGGAATTCTGGGCAACCGGAACCTCCTCTCCCTTGCAGATGGATTGCTCATGCCTTCCTGAGAGTTGGCAGCCGCCTGTGAATTTAACTGTTCTGTACTGGTCGACTGTTCCTTGGCATCTGGGATCCGATCTTCCTTTCGTTCCAAGATCATGACAATAGTCCTTTCCTTTTGGGTCATCTTGCTGGCAGGTGGGCTTTCTTTTTTTATGGCAGTGAAAGCTGTACTATTCGAAGATGCTGTGGTCTCTGGGCCCGTTGAATGACAATACTCCCCTTTGTTTTGGGGATTCACGATGAGGACAGACTGAGGCTCATCTATTTTCTTTGGTGACTTGAGAGAGGCTCCTTGGGAGAACTCTCTGATTCTGTTCTGCTCGTTCTCTTGCCGCTCAAATTCTTCAAAAACTTTACGCTGTTTCCCCAAAATTTCCTTCTGCTGCCGTATCTGCTCCATCATTTCTTTCTCATTCTGAAGCTGTTTTTGTTTCCTACGCTCCTCTTTCTCCACATTGAGCTTCTCCAGCTTCTTGAGAATGGAATCTGAAGAAGGCACTTCTGAAGCTTTAAGAGCTGAACCCTCTTCTCTAGTGAAGGAAGGCTGACATTCTCCATGATAGCTGTGCTCTGGACTCTCCAACTGAGAATTCTTTTTTACTTCTGGAAGAAAAGGTGTGTCCCGCACTTCCATCTGTTTGTTCCTTAAATTGTTCTGTATCATCGAATGACCAGATTGCAGATTATCTTTTGGGGGCAAGTAAAATGTAGGGAGGCTGTTTGAAATTAGTGGTTCTCTTGTGTGCACATTATGCACTATTCCCTGTTGGTCACGAACTGGCCGCTCTGTAGTTGCAAGGCACTTTGGTACTTCAGAACTTGACACTGACTGTTTTCTATCTGGCACATTGCTATTTACATCAGCAGCAAACAGGGGGATGCCTTGAATTTCGTCCCGTTGAGGACTATTCAGTAATGAGTTTTGAGGAAAGGGTTGGGTATTCTGCTCCTGCAGCAACATAGGGTCCCGCTTCTCTTTCTGAATCTCTTCATGGCTCAGCATCTCTAGACTTCCTTGAGAGATTTCACTCTCTGGGGTTCCCTGGGGAGAGTGGCCCTCTTCAGATATCCACTCAGGGGAGAACTGGCGCTCCTCTGATGGCGATGTCCCACCAGTGGACCGGACCTTGAGCAACTCTAAACTGAAGTTGGCTTGCTCCAATTCACGCATCCGCCGGCTCTCTCGTTTTGCACGGACTACTTTTTTTTGATTGAGGTCTTCCAGCGACTTTGGTCGCTCTCTCACAACAACTTGCTCTTCCAGGTTTGTTCCACTCTGGCTGTTGGCTCTTTCATGGTGTTTATACAATGAAGTCCGAGAATTATCCAGGGGGTCTATGTGACCTACTCTATTTTCCATCCCTGATTTATGCTCTTCTACATCTTTCACTCTCTTTTCAAATGAACCGTCTTCCCAGTCAGAAGGATCTGATCCCTTAATGTCCAAACCATCCTCTTGTTCTTGTCCATCTTCTTTAACTGCTACTCCATTTTTCAGTTTAGATCCTCTCAAGCTCTGCTTCTTTAAAGTTCTAAGTCTGTTTTATTTTAAAGAAAAGAAGATATCAGATGTTGGATTCATTGAAGTAAATGTCTCCTCAGACAACAGTTTGCTACTGGGCTATTGTTATGATGCAATCAGTATAAATATATTAAGTTAAACAAATGCAGCCCCAAATTTTCATTTTATAAGATCCTAATGAGCCTCCTTATAGTAGTAGGGGCAAACTATTAGTTTAGATAGCATAGGAAAATCTGCTCAACCCTTCAGCAATCTATTATGTACAAGGTAGATTGGACTATAACTCTCATTGCACCCAAATAACACGGTTATGCTGGCTGATGATGGAAGTTGGAGACTGGCCCATCTGAACACATTTCAGGAGGGATAGTTGATTCTGCCAAAGCTTCTCTGTCATTTCAGGCTTTTCCAGCAACTGCTATCTGATGCTTCCTTTTAAAAATGTTTTAAAATATTTATTTAAACCCTTACAGTTTCTGGATTTGTAAACTGTTACTATTTTAAAACTGGTTCCACTGATTGTACTTGAATGCCCCTCTGAGGTCTTGGTGACATATAACCTAACAAAATTGCCCAATTCTTCCTTCAAGTGGATGCAGATTATTCTTCCCTTATAGGTCTTACCTTTCTCGTTCTCTGCATCCTTTGTATGCTGCCTGCAACAAAATGACTTTGTTCCTTGTGTCCCTATAGAGTCTTCTGGTGTGGTAGGTCCGCCATTTTGCCTGGATTGTAGTAGCTGCAGCATGCCTACGTCTCAGGCATTTCCGCCAATAGCTCTGGATCGTAAAACCCGCCATCCGCATCTGCTGGAACCTTCTCCTTGCCACCCAGCCTCGCCAGTGGGCTTGAAGAACAACGGCTGCCTTGTCTAAATGGGCTGAATTATCCAGAGCCTCTTCTGACTCAGCTTTTTTTCTTAACAAATAATGACGCCAATATTTCTAAAAGGGAATTAAAAGAGAAGGGGAAAACATTTTCCAATATTCTTGAAAGATCTGATAGTACTGCCACAATAGGACTTATCAATACTATATGACGAATGTTTACTTTTCATTAATACTTTAATTCCATAAATCCTTTGCTTTTTAGACACATTTGATCAGTCTTCTGAGCTAGGGGGAAGGTGGATGAGCTGAACTAGAATATAGGGTTGGTTACTTCCCTATAGCCTCCCTCATCTACCAAATAGGAAGAAGGGAAGGTGGGGCAGTAAACCAAAAATGATCAAAACAGAAATCTTAACACTGTCTTTTACCTAATTCTCTTCCTGGAGAAGTCAGGAATGATAGATATTATAAAATAACGACAACATGCAATTGTCACCAACCTGAATAACAGTAGCTGCCTGCCTCAAATTAAGGAAGTGCCTTCTATGGAGCATAGCACGGAACCAGCTTTGCAGTAAGGTAATCCTCCGCAGCACCTCCTCATGCAACAGGCCTTGTAAAAACTGCCGCCCCTGTTCTTTCAGGAAAACCTAACATACATAACGTGATAACAGTAAGAAACACATATTCATTGCCGTCATTTCCTATACAACCTAACGTACATCTCACTAGGCATCTAAAATAGCATTTCTGGTAAAACACACAACTTTGGAATTATCAAAAGACATGTAAAATAAGTGAATCTCTCCACTCTTTACACTCGTGCAGGGGTAACTGAGTCCCATTGCCAGGTATTTAAAATGTCTTCCTCTGGGATATCATGGTCTGTAGATGTGGAATCTTTGAAATCTGCATTGTGAGGATTGCACTTACTTCCAATACCTGAAGTGATACTCAGGAAATAAACGAGTCTTAATAGCAAAAGTACACAAAAACCAATTATGGAAAATTATGAGTATTTTTATATCAGCATGATAACTGCTGTCTCCCTCAGAGACTGACATTCTAACTACTGCTCAGAAAATGAACCTAGTACAGGATTGAAGGAAGTACCACCTCTGGCATGGTCTCCCTCTTAAAGGAAACTTTTGATGTGACAGCCACGCTTTTGGGCATTCTGGAAAAAACCTGACTGAGCAAGTCACATCCTTAAACAATACCATCTGTCTTCACGCAAACAGACTCATTTTTAATATTGCACCAATGAGCAATTTGCTAGAGGCAAAACTCACCATTGTTTGCCCCACTTGGTAATTGTCAGGGTCCACCTTGGTCTTCCTGAAGAAATCTTGGATATTTTGTTTTGATGGGACAGTGCCTTGTGGAAGAAGTACATAGAAATGGTCGACAAAGTCCTAGAAAATCAGACACCATCACATTAGGTTATAAGTTCATATTTTGTCCTTTTATTATAAAAAGTATACTGTTTTATATTCTCACATTTTTAAAAGTATAAGCTGAAAAAGAAGACAAAAGTCCTATAAACTTGACTGTTGAAGAAAGAGTTGGCAAGACCTTCTGATATCAAGTTGTAATTCAGAGATTAGTTTCAGAATAATACTTTTCATATACCTCTTAAGAATATGCAGTCCCCTCCACAATCAAAGTATTCCTCAACTGACAAACTGCTTTCAGCTCCACAGCTTAGAAATTTTTAGAACCAAGATTATCTGACCTCAAAAGAGTATTTGCAGCTGTACCCCGACTGCCGAATGCGAACCGTCTCTAGCATCCCTGTGTACCGCAACTGCCTAAGCACCAGGTTGTCGCTGAATCTCAGAGGAAGCTGGAAAAGCAAAACAAAATGACCAGAAAACGTTGAATGCTAATGCTTTTTCTTTAAAGGAGGAACTTACACCTAGCTGAAATAAAGGAGACTTGTATGTAGAGTTTATTCCTAAACCAGTCTCAAAGAGCAAGGAGGCACCAAATAAAGGAAGCAATCTTTTAAGTGATAATATTTATTCTAAGGCAAATCACTGAAAATTTGGTTTTAGTTGCAGATCACTTGGAAAGGAATAATCTGTATTTTACCTTTTCAGCATTGGAGCGAATACACTTGACAAAGTAAGGTTCTGACTGGCCAAGAGTTTCCATCAGTTTGGTAAGTGAAGTCTAAAGTAGAGAGTAAAATACAAGTGACTTGTATTTAGTTTATTTCTGCAACAGTTGTCTTAACCAAAAAAATTACATTTTGA
The DNA here is from genome assembly GCF_035594765.1 of Anolis carolinensis. NCBI lineage: Eukaryota > Metazoa > Chordata > Lepidosauria > Squamata > Anolidae > Anolis > Anolis carolinensis. Next base: position 18,437,356 of record NW_026943822.1, on the reverse strand, counting down.
CGAACTTCTACTAATCTGACTTTAAACCTGTAACCATAACTGTGATTTCACTGTAGCATGCAGAAATGAGGGAATGGCCTTGCCCTATAATTCATTTATATATTTTATATAACAGACAGCCCTTCCAGGCACATTCCATATACTGGCTCAATAGCAACCCACAATTCATTCCAAGTCGCAAAGAACAAGCCTGAACCATGAGACAAACTCAGTTACTTTACTTCTGAACCCTGCATTATAACTGAAAAAGGTCACATTCTTAAATATTAGTGAAAGAGCAAGCACTGGGTTCTTCTTCAGAAAAAAAACCAAGTAAATCTATCATGGAGTAATAATCTTGTTTTAAAGTTTATTTTAAACAGTGTACTAAATTTAACTTTTATAATGAACTCTAAAGAAATATGTAATATCTACAATAATTTCAGACCCTTAATATATGCCAGATATATTCTACAACTATGTATATGCACCACCACATTCCAATAAGCTCCTCAAATGAATTTCGTTGATTTCTAACTAAGGAGAGCACACATGTCCTTCAATAAATAGAATGCTCCATATTTTATTTCACAATGTAGTTTCACTAACAGATTTGGAACTTCTGGCTAGTATGACAAGCAATCTGCCCCACAGATAAACTTCCTGAAAGTAATATTTACAACCAGGGCCGTAGCCAGAAAAAAATTTCGGGAGGGGATTTGAAAATTTCGGGGGGGGGGGGTTGAACCCCTAGCACACACCTCTCCCCGCTACAAACCTGTCAATATCTGCTTGAAATAGTGCCTGGAGGGACTCTTAATGTTTTGCGTCTCATAGACTTAGCATGGGGATTTGGTTAACCAGTTAAAATTCATGAGTAAACCAGGGTTTTTTTATAACCTGAAAAATTTCGGGGGGGGGGGGTTGAACCCCTAAAATTGCCCCCTCGCTACAGGCCTGTTTACAACTGACCTGGAACTGCGCACTGATGCTTGGGGGCTTCTTTTTCTTGTGAAGATGGAGGAGAGATTTTGTGATACGGTCATGAAGCGTTAGGTTAGCAAGGTGCTTGAGGGATTTCACTTCCAGCAAATGCTGAGGAAATAGAAAAGCAAGAGGTAACTTGGGTTGTGAAAATCATGAACAAACATATATGGATAAATAAAAAATGTGTATTATTTAAGAAGTTGCGACAGTCTCTAGCTGATCCTTCTAAACAACACATCCCTGTCTCCAATATTGGATATTAACTAGGATAAAGTCAACACAGCATTGATTTGTAATAATTTGTTCTACTTGTACAACAAACTGAGGTTCAGGGCCCTGTGATGCAGGAGAGTGGGCCTATCCCCCCAAACTCTGCTGAACCCTCTGATAGGCTCCAAATCTGTTCTTTTATAGAGCAGGAATGCCCTCATTTGTTCAAGTCACAGAAATGACGAAGAAAAATGTTTGTTATAAGAGAATGGGAAAATTCTCTTGTGCACAATAGATTTCAGAATATGTACAAATGTGTGCATAAATGGCAGTTCACATTTCTCATGTGCTTTTTAATGGGAGGAAATATCAGTGTAAAATACTGGTGCATTACACTAACGTTTGTTAAGCAGAGATTACTGGAATTTTCTCACCTTTGGAAGGTTAGGTTTGGCTTTGAAGTTCTTGTTTCTCCTAAGAAAAATGGTAAAAACTATATTAATTTAGTTGGGTGCCGCAAGGAAATGTCTGGAATGACACTTTGTCTTCTACAAGTCCTTTTCTTATATGCATTTTAATTCTTGAATTTGTGTGTGGAAGTTATTTTTGATAAGAAACTATAAAATGACAAAACATGCATCTTTTATTAGAAGCATACATCATCAGGACATCTAAAGCCAGTTACTTGAGATAATGGCTTCACTCTCCAACTGAGAATTTTCAAATAATAATTTGCATTCCTCAGGTAATAGATGCTGAAAAGAAAACAGAAATTTCTCCAGGGCTTCTTTTACTGTAGTTTCTCCGATGTTTGTTGTTATCCCTTCAGCTCAATCTGTCGTTCAAAGAAAAAGAAAATATTCACTCACATGAGAATACCGTGGGCTCTCTCCAGAAGCTTGCTGTTTGTAGAATTCACAAATATTCCATCTTTATCCAGAAAACCGCTATGGTTGGAGAGCCGGCTCTGTCGGACACACATCCTGCTATTCCAGCCAACTCCATACGCATCTCTACAATACAGAAACCAAAAATACAAAAAAATTAGCTTTCGTAAAAAATAGCGATCAATAGCAGACATTGATCATTATTAATCAGTACTCTTTTTTTTCAGCAGTTTCATTTCTCAATCTGACTTACCGTTGGGCTTTCTCATTGATAGTGTTAACGCCTTGAAGGTCCGAAAGGGGTGTCCTTGGGTGTTTTCGGGCAATACCTGTAACAGCATATCAACAACAACATTAACGCTCTATTTTGTGAGAAAGAAAATGTTGTGCTTCAAATTAAAAGATCACGAACCTGCAACAATGTGCTGAAAATGATAACATGCTGGGAATGAGGGCTGAGGAGAAGGTTGTAAAAGAGGAGCCATGGCTGGTAATATGATGCCATACATTTAACACAAGCTGTTAAAATGAAGAAAAACATGGTAGACCATGGGATCTACTAGCAAGCCTACATAGGAACCATAGTTGAGTAATTTAGAAAACAAACACAGAATGAAAAGCCCAACAGAACGCTATCAGTCAAGCTTGCCTAGTATTTTAAACACTGGCCTCAACAACTGAGTCACTCCAAAGAATTTACAATGGAAAAAATTGAATCATCAAAAGGTAATGCTCTGCTTGTGAATAACCCATTTCTACAGGTCATCTGCTACTTCTCTTCCAAATGCCCCTTATTTGATAATATCTACAAAACTGTTAAAAAATCAAAACACTACAAACCGTCATCAACTTTAGTTTGGTAATGCCCAGTTCTATGGAAATCTACTCCACCAACAAAAGTAGGCTCGCAATTAAAGCTCACAATTGATCTCAGACTTATTACTTACAATAACTGCCACATTAAGGTCCATTACATAATTTGACCGGATAGCCAATACTGCAGACTTTAGTAAAGTTAGGTGATTCAACAGACTGAAACAACAACTTTGTCATAGATTTGGAATTGTATGATCACGCTAGGTTTGACTAGAATCAATTCAGTCACTTCTTTCTATGACAGCATTAATTTTCACTATATGCAAATTGGATTCTTTCTCTGGGAACATTTCTTTCATCATTAACAAGGCATTTCATGTTTAGTTGTTTGCTTTTACAAAGACCTCACTAATAGCTATGAAGAAAATTTGGCAACCACAAGGTAATGAGAAAGATCTTCTTGCAAATGCATTGAAAAAATATTGGTAGAATTAACTGAATGTAAACAAGCAATGGGATGCCACAAAGATTTGCTATTTATTCATGAGTGACCTGAACTTAGTAATGATTATTCCTCATGACCTCTGAGGGTGCTTGCCATAGATGTGGATGAAACATCAGGATAGAATACTTCTGAAACATGGCCATACAGCCCGGAAAACAAACAATAACCCTGTGATTATGGTCATGAAAGCCTTCGACAACACATTTATTGGAATCAAAGCTTGAAATATGATGATTGTAGAATCATCCTCAGGTGGACAATACCGAGGCAGGTTTTAACTTGTCCTTCAGTTCTGTAACACTTGCAGATGCAGTGTTAAGTTACATACAAGCTGTTGCTTGTTTAGAAATTCAAAAAAAACTTCTAACAGAGATATAAGTGCAAACGTGAGGCTCAGTTTTTCAAAGCCTGAATTGTGAATCCTGTGAATTTGAATACTGTTGGATTACATGTCTCTCACCCAATGAGTGCCAGATAAAGTGACTCTGCACCCTCAGGAGTAATTGTTTTTAAATAGAGAAGTAGAGGCCACTAGAGGTTGAGGGGAAAGGAAAAGGATAGGAATGGGAGGTAAAGAGAAAGGGTTTTTTTTATTAGTAACAGGCTAAAGTAGAGAGGAAATAAGAAGAAATTAGAAGGAATAATAAATTAATAGGAAATAAGATAGGAAACAAAGAGGGAGAATGGAGTCCTCCTAGCTGTTCAGTTCTAGAACATCCTGATGGGAGTCCCTGCCTAGGAATTTCTGTGAGGCAGGCAGACCATGTAGAAGAACTAAAGAAATTCAGGGTTGAGGCACTTCCTGAGACAGAGGAAGGTTGAAGCATTTGGTATTAGAAAAAATACAAATAAACAAAGATTGTAAATGCCTTTAACAGTATGGATAGAGTGAAAAGTAGGTGGAATAACATTTCTGCCTCTTTCAATGATAGAAAACAAGATCATCAAACAAAAGACATTACCAGCAGACTCAAACAAAAGGAGAAAAAAAAGTTCACCTTATGGTTTATGATTACCACAAAATATGCCAATCTGTTCGAGATTTAATATTTGTATTTATTCATGTTCACATGAATCAATCAAGAATATCCCTGATCAACAGCTTTTCCCATAGCGGATAGTTGGAAATTCTGAGACAATATCTCCCTGAATATCAAAAACCAAAGGAAGGTAGTTGGTTTCAAGCATCCCCAAGTCAGTTAGCAGGAAGTGAATCATACAGGCCAGAATTCAATTGATCATGCCAGATCGATTATGCTGGTGTTAATGGCCTGTTGTTACACCAGCACAGGGGCTGCACAGAGGTTGCGGAAAAAGTTGTCACTTCCCAAGCAGCCTGTTTATTCAATGACTGGGTCTTTAGTATCCGGGAAGACGATTATCTTGGAAAGTCACCTATGGAAAATTTTTCATTGCTGTCCTTCCCACAGCATCCTGGTTTTAAGAAACCACCCAGAAGCCAGGAAATGCAGATAAAGGAGACAGTTTGATCTTTCCCCCAGTGCTGCTGTATCTGAAGGCTTTTCACTCATACTGCCATTACATCATTTACATTGTGATAATACATCAGTTATCTGTATTTCAGCCATGATGCTGAACTAGATGATCTTTTGGTTTGATCTATGAAGGCAGTTTTTAATGAAGTTCCATCCAGAATTGACTTTGGAGAAGGCTGTTATAATAGCCTCATAACAGCCCGTTCAGTTTTCAAAATCAAATAATTAAAATCCACCTCTTCTTCAGAGAAAGCAGCGGACTTTGGGAGGAAAGGACTTAGACTCCAGCAGATAATCAACAGAAATATTTTCTTTACCAAGGTTAGCAGCAATGTGGTATCTCCGTAAACTTTTATGGTACATCAAATGGTAACTGGAAGCAAAAGGCTTAAACCTTCCCTGCGATAAAAGTCCATGAATGCTTATTGCAAAGATGAAACATTTTCTCTACCATTCATTAGGTAAACTTTCAATATATTCCTGCTATCTCCTGTTTGATGAGTCTAGTCATTGTGATGCACCTGATCACTGAGATGAAAGCATTACTGCTCAGGCAAAGCTATTTAATGGGCAAACTAGCGTTATGGCAACCTTCTCGATGTAGTAATAAGAAGGAAACATTATGTGCTACTCTTTATGGCAGAGGATGTTATGTTTCATGCTGCTGGATCCCTTTAATTCCCACAAGAGGAATCCAGCCATCATTAGTAACAAAGGCAAACAGGCCTGGTTTTCATGCAGGACTAGTTCATTATGTAACAAACAGAAGTGAAGAGAAGGAAATGGAGACCAAGTGCATCCCTGCTATTCTATTAGGTCAAAGAAATCTAATGCTAGTGTAACATTTATTATAGATTACAATGGAGTCTTTGGAAACTACAGCAATTTGGGATTTAAAAAAAATCCATCCAGATATTATGGTAGAACAATAAAAGGACCAAAGTTTTGGTCAAATCCCACTGAAGTATCCTACCTGTCTCTGGAATATTAGTGCATGGTAAAATATTCCTCACAGTATCAAAAAGTAATTGCTATTAAAAATGTTTAATCAAACAGTTGGGACACTGAGAAGACCAACCCACAATTATTGTTGGTCAAATGGCTGCATGCCTATTCAGGTTTGTGCATTTTTATGATTAAAGTAAAGCTAAAGGCACTTATTTCAAGCTTCTAGGCTCCATGCCACTTAGAAATCCCACTTGAAGGGCACTGACATTTCTCTTATTCTATCATTAAGTGGGGCATTTAAAAGATCCAAGTATGGCTGCCTGTTCTTGCCACTCCATAGGCTCCTGGTTTCCATTTCCTGCTGTGTGTGAGTGTCATGTCAGAGAGATGGTGGGATATGGCGCCTTACTGTACTTCTCCTCCTTGCATCTCTGCAGGATCTCTAAGCTCCTCTGGTGAACTGGGTGATGGAGAAAGCTAAAACTATCCACACTTTTCAAAACCGCATCATCATGCCCTTGGGAAGCAAAACAAAAACAAAACATGGAGAGAAGAGAAAGATTACATAAGCAGAAACCAAGGAAGAGTCAAACACAGTGCGGACAACTGCTGCATCGACACAGAATTATTCAAAATATATGTTTTCTTTCTGCATATAGATAACAGCTACCTATTCCTAGCAATTCGGATTGATTACACAAGACAAGATGCGCTGAGATTTCACCCTGAGAAATTGTAAGGTGTTCTTCAAATGTGGAGAAGAAGATACTGCCCAAATCATTATTTCTGACTCTGGTTTACCTCGTATCAAGAATGAAACTGCACTGCAATCATATTGCACAAGGGTTTATATTTACATCATGCAATTTTCAATAAACACAATATATCCCAATTTCAACGGTTAAAGATTAAACCTTAATGGAACCAATAGGATCCTAGATAAGGAGAGTTTTGGCATTTATGGCTGATAACCACTACTCTGGTAATTAAAATGACCACTTTTTTTCTGAAATCCTAACACCTGAAAAGTCTCTTGTGCTAGCTCACTAAGTTGTTAAATTATGCAGTGTGAACCCGGCAATAATGTGTAAAATAAAGGATACAGAAAGAATTGTAGCAACATATAATATTGGACCAACTTTACAGAAACATTGCAATGGTGCAAATCATCTCTAGATCTAAGAAGTTCTTTATAAGCTCAAGATCTCAAAATTAGGAATTGACTGTTATCTAATCACGTGTTAGTACATATTGCTGATTTTTCTTACAGAATATTGGTATGGGGAGATGAAAAATATTATTTTCAATTACCAAAATACAACTTCCCAATATAAAGATGAATAAATGACAGTTGTAGACAAATGCAGAACAATTTCATGCCTCTGAGGAAGACAAAGACTGCCCTAAATGGAATACTTTTGGCTACACAACTGTTGGTTTGTTTTATATTAGACAGTGCAAGGGTCCTTCAAACTATTTAAAAGTCCCTTCAGTCCTTTTTTAGCTGGAATAATCGGTGCCTAGGAAGTCTGAAAGTCTAAGACCTCAAAAATAGCCTTGGGAGCCACATTTGACTCCAATGGTGCACTTTGCTCACTTTCTGACTCTCATCTACGAAGTCTGCAGACGCCACAACCAAGTGTTGACACTTAAATTTGTCAGCCTTTATAAATATCTCAGACATATATTATATGCTATACTACAAGAACACAAGTACAAAAAAACCACAGAAGAAAACACTTCGAATAAATAGAGGTTTAGGTCAAAGGCATTTACACAGAGCAAAAAGATATCTTCAGAAATTGTTCAACATCACTCCAACAGTAACAAAAACAAAGTGAAAGAACGTAGCAAGCCAAACTAGACAAGGCATGAGATACCTCCTACTTGTACCATGAACGTAACTGATCATTTTGTAAAGTAAATTTCTAAAATTTCAGAGATCATCTTTCACAGTGCGTTCTGACTGGCCATGAGGTGATGTTCCTCATACCTACAGAAAAAAGCTACAACTTCATTTGCAAAAAATGAAGAAAGTTAAAGTAACAGTTGTGCATTATCACATACATGTAGTGGTGTATGCATGTGGAATGCTTATGTCAGAGATTGTATCCAGTGCAAGACTGAGAAAAAAGCCAATAATTCCACTTGGACAACTTTATAAGAGTCTAAAAGGTTATTTTTTTTTCCAGAACTGGATTAAAGTCAGACAAATTCATTTTAGCAGTTAATTCTCATCTTCTGTATACTATAAAATGGCATTAGTTGTTGCTGTGTGTATTCAATTCATTCCCAACTCACAGCGACCACTATCATGGGGTTTTCTTGGCAAGATTTGTTTAGAGGGGGTTGTCTTTCCCCCCCTACTTAGACATGGGTTCTGCTACTTATAAGCATAAAACAATGGTTCTACTGGGGTGAACAGATGTGCACACATGGTTAAAAGTTTCCCTGCCCTGGTCTTCTGCTGCATCTTCACAAAGCAGCTTCTCTTCCCTGGAATTCCCTGTTAGGGAGGTCCTTCTTTGCCACTTTCCCACTGAAAACTGCCCCCTCTCAAAACTATTTTTCCCTGTCTAGAGCTACAGTTTAGATTTAGTTTGCACAGATCAGCATAACACATACTCTCTGTCCCTGAGTGAATTAGCACGTGCTTACAGTCCTTGTGATGGCACATGAAGAGTACCTTCAAACCATAATTATGACATCTTTCACAGACAGCGGCTATTGAGTTCATTATTGCTCCCAAAGAGTTTCCCCTTAAGACTCTGTGTAAGTGGCACACCAATCCAACTGACACAAAACTGTTCTACCTATACAGTGAACATATCACCATGAACACACATAACATCTTTTTGCCAGAAAGAAGCATTGACCTCCCTCTTTGACTTTTCATAGCCTGCTGTGCACTCAAAACAAAAAGCCAAAACACTTTGAAAATCAAGATAATCTAATGCTCTACCCTTCTCTAGAATTTCTGTTTCCCTGAACCTCAGAAATATTTCCCAACAGCTACAGTAATTGATCTCACATTCTTCATTAAAACACAGCAAGCATCAATGTTGGTCATCTTGCTTCTGCAATACATACACTTTGTAAAGAAGCCCTTCAGAGCAGAAAAGTCCCCAAACAAGTTGACCAGAAGAAGAAATACTGATGAAAGGAGAAGCACAAAGAAATAAATAAAATTTAGAAAGAACTTAAATGAGAAAAAGAAAGGAACATTTAATCTTTTAGCTGGAAAGTCAGAGAAAGCTTTTCACAAAGTAACAATTAAGGCAGATCAAAAGGAACTCAAGGATTTGCAAAGGTTTAAGAAGGTCCTGAAAGTGTCCTGTGCGGGTGACCCATGTGGAAGTATCCTATCTATGTGTATTCTCCTACTCTATGATGCTAAACTAAGTATTTATTTTAATTTATCATTTCATGTTTCATAAAAAAGCAATAGGTTTCAGACAACGATCCCTTAGTGAGTTATTGTCTACATGGACAGAATGGTTCAAAGTGCTCCCTTCAAAAATACTTTGCTACCAAAGTATTCTAGTCATGAATGCTTAAAACACTATTACGATTTATGCATAATTCATACACTCCAAGAAGAACCCTGTAAAGGAAGTGGTTACCCCACCAATACAATGATCTTTCCTTTTGAAATGTATTTATTGTGCCAGAGCATTCTTATGCCATATGTTCATCTTTGGAAAAAATGTATTGTAAAATGCTTCAGTAGTTATCATAGAGGAAGATCTGGTTTTACATTAGTTGTCAAAAACACAATCTTCAGAGATGCAAGAGAAAAAATAATTCCATATGAAAGTTACCATGCTAGACACCTACCAGGTTTCTTTTCAGTGTACCGTTTCCCAGCCTCCCGAAATGCCACTGCAGCTCTGAAGAAAGCTCTGAGGACCGCCCAGCGAAAAACAGCAACAGGATCGATCCCTATCATTCCACAGATAAAGGCACTTTTGCTGCTTCTTAGGAGTGCCACAATATCTGGCCGCATATGATCAGTATTCTTTTCCCGGAAATCCTAGAAGCAAGAAAGGAAGAAGTATTGGCCCTTTTATTCTCATGACTGAATTCCTTTTGATTAGGCTTTAGTCTATGTTCTGCTGAATCTCAGGACACAAAATAAAGCTCTAACAAGTATATTGTCATTATGAAAACGTCAATTTGAATTGCTTTTGGACCACAACAGCTTTAAAGCATAGTCTGTTACTCTTGCTACAATTGCTTAAATTCTATCTTTAAGTAATGAGCCATAGCATAAGGTCAGACCAAAATTCACTCCCAAGTGGGTAGAATATACATTCTATATTTTGAATGAGAAGAAGAGGGCCAAATGTTTCCAAAGTGGTAATGTGGTCCTATCAGAGAGTCTGGAGCATTAGTATGATAGTACATTCTGTAAGAGACACATATTTTAGTACAAATAAGTCTCCATGAACAACATACCGACCTTCACACCATATTTAACTTTCCCAGCATAATGTTTTATAATGAAAGCAGGCTCCATCACAGTTGGGAATTCAATGTAGAGGTTCCCTTCATGCTGACGCTTAAACTTGTCTAGTAGTGTTTGGTTTGTGGCTTGTGGGAAACTGAAAAAAATTGGAGAAAAACATGAAAGCTTTCTTCTTGGTGACATGATTTTGATCATATATAAAATTCTGAAAAATACATATTCATATGAAACTTCTTACAAATAGATATAACCAGGTTCTGAATCATTAACTAGTAAAAATTAGATTTGTGAAAGCATACTAAGCAGCATTCTTATAAATAGCAACATGTTCTAGGGCTATAATTGATTAGGTCTCCATTCTTCTTTTCCAGTACATAGGCAATACACATCTAAGATAGGCTATTATACTTCCGAATACATAATTTGTTCTACCTAGATATTATTTCAATGGAGAAACAACAATCTGTGCAACAGTTCTAACAATACTATTCTTATCATTAAGTATCAGTACAACCAGTGCAGAATGAAATGATCTGCATACATAATAGCTTTTAGTATCCATTTTACAGACTTGGCTAATTCTGCACTAAGGTGGAACAACATAACTGTACACTCAGTTGCATGTCAATTACACTACATCATCCCATTACAGATTACAGTATTTCACACAGCTATGCATAATCATGCAACCAATTCACAATGAAGAGTAATGGGCAATGATGCACACTGGCACTATATATATATAGTTATAGCTTTCATAATCTTCTAGTGGATATGGCAGTTAAAATATGGGGCAAAAATGTACACCTGCTTGCATAAGAGAACATAACATACACGTAAGACACTAACAGGATGCCAGGACTTTAATCATGCTAACACATTTTATTTCCCTTTAAATCTGAAGTCCCTAACTGTTAGCAGGAGGGGAATTGATTTATGCCCACAAGCTGTCCAGTAATCACTTTCAGCTCATTGGATTGGTTTGGAGCAGTGTATTTTCTCTTGGCATCTCATTTCCTGTGCATTTGAATCCCTCACATATACTGCTTTTACTATGCCAAGAATCCATTAAAACTGTAAAACATCTGGTAAGACAGTCATACAAGAACCTCTTTCACATTTCTTCTTCTAGGGTGCTAGCTGCTAACTATACTAGAATTTGGAAGTCATTATTTTGGAGATTAGAAATCCCAAAATCCTCTAAGAATGCCACTAGATATTCATGCCGGGATTTGTTCCCCAAAGAAATATCTTTCTATGCTCTGCTCAATATTAGAAAAGAGGGAAGGCAAAATACTCACTTGCTTTCCTCATCCAGCAGATGGAGCAATCCTGTTGGTTTTTTGCTGATGAGGTTTATGCAACCAGTATTGTCAATGTAGTCTATGTTATGCCAGCTGATGCCTTCAAGTCTGTACTCCTCCTGGGGTGGGGATAGAGGATACATTGAGATTAAAAGATTATGCAACATTTTTGCAACATTAATGAAAAAACAATATTGTTTGTAGATGTGTGTGTTTTTCTGCGTACAACGATAGTGAAGTTACCAATAGTGTTAAAAGGCCATTCCTAGGCGTGTTCAAATTTCTAACAAAGTGCTAGTGAACATATGCATTTTGGTAGGAAATATTTTACCCAACTGTGTGAATAGAAAATCTCATTTTGTGAGGCTCTGCACATACCGTGTTTCCCCGAAAATAAGACAGTGTCTTATATTAATTTTTGCTCCCAAAGATGCTCTAGGTCTTATTTTCAGGTGATGTCTTATTTTTCCATGAAGAAGAATTCACATTTATTGTTGAACAAAAAAATGAACATTTATTCTATACTGTACAGTAGTTGTCATCACAAACCAACATAACCAGACAAACTGTGAATCCTGTCAAGAATTTCTTGTTACTACCATTATTTCCATTTACAACTAGTATGTACATATACTAATCCTGCATGCTCTGGTGTTTTTTTTGGCAGGCAATGGGCATGCTTGCAAACAAAAACTTTGCTAGGTCTTACTTTCGGGGGAGGCCTTATATTTAGCAATTCGGCAAAACCTCTACTAGGTCTTATTTTCTGGGGATGTCTTATGTTAGGGGAAACAGGGTAGTCTATTAATGGCTCCATAAACAGTGCATGAGACCCAGTGGCAATAGTTAATGCCTTAAGCTGCAGGCATGGTTTTTACATCAACTGGGAGATAAGCGATTATTTTCAATACATCCTTAGTAAGAAACAAGGTTTTCCTGTTTGCACCACCAATTAATCTCTAACAAAAAGAATGTAATAACTCTTGAATCACTATGATTTGAGGAGGATGTAACATAGAGTAATTACTTTCAAATGAAATGTATACCAATCATCAGTAAAAATACAGGAAGCTATATATTTTTATATACTTACCTGCTCCAGTTTAAAGATGTGTTGGTTAAAATAGTGCTGTAAACGTTCATTTGCAAAATTAATGCAGAATTGTTCAAAGCTATTACTTTCATAATCTTCGAACCCAAAAATATCAAGTACTCCAATGGACAAAGTCTGGAACAAAAATAATAGAAATATTGCACTTAAAATCGGAAGGGGTCAAATTGTGATATTGGATATTGTGGATATTAATGAACCATGGCTACATTCTGCAACCATCTGTCATAAAAATCAAGAACTCACCCTTGTGCCCAAACCATCATTATAATCGATCTCCATTTTACCAAAATGAATGCATACATGGCTAGTTAAAATAAAAGCTACAGAGTTCCTTTATGAGGATAGGTAGATTATGAACATTTGAAAGCGAGATTTGGCTCAATACGAGTAAAAAAAACTGGACAGAGGTACTCCGTACAGAAGTAAAGAACTCTTTAAAAGTGCATCCAATAAGTAGCATGAGTATTCTGAGTTGATTTTACAACATGGAATCCTCTTCTATGGGATGAATTTTGAACATTACTACACATATTAATGAGAAAGTTGGCCAAAATGCTTCATTTAGCTAATAAGACTAATAATTTTACATTTATTTGCATTCCCCCTATGAAAGTACAAAAACTGGGTTAAGTCAGACATACCATTGCTTTTGGGAACACTCCACTAGCTAGCTAATTAAAAGCCCAAACAAGCTGGAAATCATTAACAGTACATTAAAAATTAAAACAAAACTGTTAATATCAAATTGGAAGGTTCAGCTAGGGACACTGCTTCAAGTTCCAGATCAAGGTCTCCCAAAATTATCTAAATTGTATTGTAATACAAGCTGTTTAACCTCACTTAGGGCGAAAAGCTTAGTATTAAGTACAACTCTAATGACCAGCACCATCCTTCTCCCAATCCCCACTTCTAGTACACTGCAACTTAGCCTACTTCTAGGAGCAATCATGGAAACTATTGCCATCACAGCTCTATATAGATTCAATTGAAATGTGCAACAGGCTTTTACTGATCATTATTTCAAATCTTCACATACAATTGAAATTTGAGATACAAACTATAAATGCAACAAAATGATCAAATGCCATAGCATCAAACACATGTGGTTTTCCTCCTGATGCAATATACTTCTTTTCCTGTTGCAATGTCTGAATGCTTCTAGTATTTAGTACAGGTAATAATAATGTCCCCATAGCCTCTTTGCTATTTCTGTGTGATTTAACAGAAATAGTAATTTGAAGCCAAGTACAGTTCCTTGAGGCACTGATTTAGGGACTACATAGTTTATCCAAAAAATGTTCAGTTAAATTTAATCTTTCCACTTTTACATTTTCATGCTTGCAAGCACAAAATCACAGCTCAGTTTATATTTGCAAAGACAAATACATATCACTCCTTTGAACCAGACTTGTATTCTAATCAAGGCTCAGCTAAGAACAAAATGCACTTGTTCAATATTTGAATGCACAAGCATACTTACCTTTAGGACCACTTTTTTCTTTATTTAACATGACATTTTAAACAATATCGTAGCATTGGGCTATATTGTTTTAATATTTTATCTAGTAGGATACATGAAACAAATAAAAATACTTTCACACATATTCTGAAATATTCGCCCAATGAATGAATGAATATCTAAATACACACATAAACATATGTGTACATATATATACATACATATGTTTGTGTACATGTGAGTGAATGTATTTATTTCTGTGTGTATTTATGTGTATGTGTGTGTATCAACAACCACTGAGTGTAAAAGAATTGACATGAACTTATCAATATGAGAAAGCAATACATGTTACATTTTGCAAACCTGCTTATATTGTACCAGATTTAGCAGTAACTGCAAAGAGCCATATAGCATGCTGCTTGCTTCGCACTAGAGATTTGCACTGCAGATTAAAGCTTTTAAGAAGAGAAAAGCTTGTGGGGGGCAGGGGAGAATGTTAAACGTTTCACAATGAAATAAAAGGCTATATTACAAGAAAACCAATCCAGAACCCAGTATATAGAATTAACTCCTACAAACAGCAGCTTTCTGTGGCAGATAATGTCACTGGTTCTGCACATGTGAGTATCACACGAAGAGTGGAACAATGGCCCACACTGACCCTGAACCATTGGGATTTATTTGCAATCTGCTAAGTGCTGACCACTATAGCCATTTGCTTGGGATGCATTAAGCCTATAACCCTAACTTGATTGGTGCCGTCAGAAAGGATGTGCATTAAACATTCAACAGCAAAGGAACAGTGAGTCTACAGTCTTCTGACATCTGACAGCAATTACTGTTCTCTTTCAAGTGAAGCTGGGGAAAACTACAGAATTAATCCATACGGCAGGAATAATTCAAACTGTGCTAAGAATCATTGAGACACAGAGATGACTGTCATTATGTAAAACCTATATTCTTTCGCAAAGATACTGGGCCATATTGAATGATACATTTCACTAGAATGAGGCTTCTTTGTAGTAAAGGAGATAACACCATGCCTGTCCCACTATTAGGTGTAATGTTAAAGCTGTGCATTTGTAAAAAAAAAAAAACCTGGTCATATGGCCAAGGTCCATGCACATGTATGCTCAAGAAAATAACAGGACAGGTGCACTGAGAGAGCAGATGGAATCCCACAGTCTGCTATCTAGTTGATTTATGTACTATCCAACCTGATTTCCCCTCACTGTTTATTTATGATTGCCATAACTGCATCTAGAACCAGTTTTATCTGGGATGAGTTAACAAATCCATGCACCTTTGCCTATTACAACTGAAATCTTATTGAAATTCTGCAAAAAATCTCTCTGACAAGAGTCTTACTAAGTCAAAAATCAGTACACTTAGCTTCTCTCTCACCCTCCCTGCCCCAAAACAAGTGTCTTAAGGAACCAAGAAAACCTATTTATAAACAACCCGCCTTCCCAAAACACCACAGTGTTTTAAAACCAGGTATGTGTCCTGTTTTTATGACAACCATAAAGCCAAAATGGCTCATGCCTTTAATACTTCCACAACTATACATATGACAAAGATGCCATCTGGACAGAAACAAGGGAAATAATGCTGAAAGAGGAGTTACCTTGGTACTCTCCTCTAGGTCCTTGGTATTCAAAAGTGCATGATTAATTCTAAAAACTATCCAGTCGAAGAGTGCACTGTACAAAGATTTAGCCATAGAATTCCGGACGGTAACAGCCTAGAATAACAAAAACAAGCATTAGAAATAAAGCCAGATATTAGTTTGCTGCTTTTAAATAAGTACATTGTGTATTTCCAGCCACCTGTATATTTAAAAGTCTCTTAGAATGTTTCATATTCTTTCATGCAACTTGTACAGAGAAGGCAATGTTTTCTCAACCATGTCTTCCAAGACTAAATGCTTGTCCATCCAAACCGACTATTGAAAGGAGTAGTACGCATTTACCAAAATGTGGTTTGCAAAGGAGTAAAGCAGAAAGAAAAAGAATTCTAACAATATTATATAAGGATATTCCACTAATCTACTACTCTTGGGGTGCCTACATTTTACATTAAGAGGCTTAGTAGATAGCTTCACCTTTCAAAAGTGGCCTTTGTACATGTTTTATAACTGTACATAATTGTAGTTTTTAATTTGGTATTTTATTTCTAATCCATTTAAATTATTTATCAACTGATGTGGAGAGTTAATATGGAGCAGGTATAAGAACAAGTGCATACAGTAGAGTGGCTACCTGTGAACTCACAGAAATGGGTTATCTTTGCCTGAATCGTGCATTATTCAGAACCAACAGCTGCAAACATAACTCTGAAGAGCAGTCAGATACATGTCAATCTGTGTTGATCTAAGCAGCAGTTAACCTATGCTTCTTTCTGGGAAAGGTTGGGAAGATGTTTTTGCTGCACAGCGGCTACAGGTTTTCTCAGAGTTGCTGTTGCTAAGCAGCCATGAAGCCCATTAGGAACACAGTCCACCTATGAAATCTAGCTTCTTCCTTTCCTCATCTCATGGAACCTTTTAGCATTTAGTATTAGTATTGGGAAGCAAACATAACGAAGACAGCACTGTCATAACTAATGAAGATTTGGATCAAGGCTTGCATAATGGAAGGCTGTAAAATTAAACATGCCCTCAAACAGCCCAATAAGCATGCTCAGAAGGCATGGATTATTACAAGTAAACCATAGAAAAGAAGGAACATAATGGAATATTCTAGAGAAGGACATATATAGCAAGCAGAGGAAAACAGTAAGATTTAGTTGTAAAGCTTTAGAATTTTTTCTATTATCTAGTATATTTGAGGGCTCCTGGACACTATTAAGCATTACTGTTTGCCACACACAATGGCAATACCTTCTCTCTAATCTCCCAAGAAGACTAATAGTGCAGACATTTCTCCTCAGCCCATCACCTGTAATTTCACACATGTTAAGAGGACTTCTGCACATACCTCTGCCAGTTTGTAGGGTAACACAAGCTTCTCCCCAACAGTCACAGTCTTTCTTGTAACCAGTGCTTCAAACAACATTTCTTCTTTCACCTGACAACAAAGAAATCTCCCACTGTAAGTTACAATTCAAGAGACACAGAAAAGGAAGGGGGACAAACAAAAATCGAAGTTTCAAGTTTCTGATATTAACACACACATAGGCCCAGGATAGTTGTATTCAGTGAAAGGAATGTCAAGTCCACCAATTTTAAAGGAATCAATAGGAGCCTCCAAGAGAATCTGGACTGGCTGTACTCTTATCATAACATTTGTGCACTGATTGGCAGCCTGGCTGCTGCATTTTACAATAGCAGAGAGAACTAAAGTAGGTCTGCTTTTTACAGAAATTTTCAGATTAACTATAAACTGTGACTGCTATGCAAAAACCCTTCCTAGTAATTCATTCCAAGGATGCAAATAAAAATCAGAACTAACCAGAAAAGGGCAAAAATTAAATTAAACTAAAATTAAGATAAAGACAATGTCACAAACCAGTTAAAGAGGTGGTCCAGTTAATAGAGCTAGCCCTGTGACCACAAACCCATTGAAGTATGTACTGTGGAACGTGGACTAAAGGTTTTTGGCTGAAAACGTTGAGCAGGATTGTATATTTGGAGTGATTAAACTCCCTTGTGTGTTATGATTCACTGAAAGCATTTCATTCCACTTGGACACAAGCTTACATTCCTCTAGCGCAGTATCTGAAAAAGACACCATTTATAAACTTTGTCTTCATCACACACTCAAGCTAGAAAAATAAAATGAAAAATATCATTTCAAAGAACAGTTGGCCTCCCTCTTATGATCCTAACTTCATTCCAACTTCAAAATAAAAACTAGCTCCAACAAAAAAAATCTCGAACCTTTAGCCTCAGATACGCTTACAGAAAGGCCAGTCTGAACACACTGTGCTTTAAATGACAGCACATTTCACAGCAAGACTGATTCTAACCTGCGTAACCAGATCCAGGATGTAGGTGGACATTTCCTTTTGTGAAAAACATTATTGATAAAGACTCATGCACAGCCCTATCACTTAACAAACACCTCTTTAATCAAATCTAGTTTACTCAAGATAAGCTATAGGTGGAACAGGACCATGGCTTGGTAACAGAATGTATGTGTTGCATGTAAGGTTTTGGCATCAATGCGGACATTTCCCAAGTTTCAGAAAATTCAACAGGAGGTAATGAGAGAAGACCTTTGGCAAAGTTACTGACAAAACAGACAATACTAGAGTACAGTACTTTATATAATGTACAGAAATTTTAGTCAGAAACTGACTCCCAAAATCTGGGTCAACTTATCCATGGAACCATGCAAATGCTGTACCATAACTTTTATTCAAAAGGGGGGGGAAAGGAACCATGCCCTTCTGTGAGTAGAGGGGATAAGTCAAAGGTTGTGGGCCAGAATTTTTAAATGTTTTCAAAATCTCCTCTATGGAAAAAAATAATTGTACAAGGAGAAACATCAGCCCTACTCAGTAACATTCAAGGATCACATGGGAGGGATTAGGCTCATAGGGAATACAAATGCTAAGCCTGATCCCAACTTTCCCATATGTCCTGTCTCTATTCCTCGCTCTTGTGCATTGAAGGAAAGTCAGAAAGAAAATCCTAAGAGCACTGAGCTCCATGTGCTTATCATTCTTTCTATAAACAGAAAAAAGCAGAAAAAAGTTAAGTATTATCTGATAATAGTGCAGGAGTACAACTACTCTTGCCCGTGTGCTAACTTGCTATCCTGTGCAGGACTGCAGCATCTCAAAATTATGTTTCTTTGCACCACTAACACTTATTCTCTTTAACAGCAAATACAAAGGACCAATTGCCTAGGTCCTAATATGATCTGTGTAGGACTGGATATAACATACCTCCCTTCCTTTCATTCCTCATAGTGACTTTAACTGTCCTCCCTGTGCAAAACACCTCCTAATTTGCAGGCAGCAATATGTCCCTACATCTCTCTGGAAGGAAATTTTTAGACATAAATTTAAACTGTAATCTTATGGAAGCCTTTTTCTTAATAAAAAGCGATATCTGCTCACTCCTCCTTCTGTGAAAAATAAGAAACCATAAAATGAATAGCTGCTCGCTCCTGCAAATTTTCTAGAAGATGAGACAAAACTGTATCATGCCACTTTACTGAAGTCTAGTACCGACGTCTAGCAGTGATTAGCAAATGAAGTAAATCAGTGACATAATTTACCTGTCAGTACGTCAGGTATTTCACTGGAGTACAATCTATTTTAAGGCCCAAAGATTTCTTAACCATGTTTAGTTATCTTAGACTTAATAAAATAAAAAGAAATAAACCATTTATTATTCTATTTTAAAAGTACTTGAGAAAGCTAAGAAAAATAACTAGGAGACATTAAATAATGAAACTAATTAATTAATGATTCAACAAAAAACTCTGGTAGAATTTAGATGGCTTCCTTTTACTGAAACAATGTCCAAACTATATTTCTAGCATTCTCATGTTCATTGTATCTTCCAAGGCTTAGCATTACGTGTACAAAATATTAAAATATTCAGAACACTGAAGTCAATAATAACCAATAAACATAAAAATACTTCAAAGTCTACTTTGAAGAATGCATTTTCACATCAGTAAGAAGAGGATGGATTAAACTGAGTCTTCTTATATGTGAAACTCCATCAACTAAAACTAATGTGAAGTTAAGCTTAACTGGCCTTCAACCAAGAGTTTAACCAACATCATGCAATGGTTTTGAAAGCAAAAACAATTCAAAACGTAAAGCTTTCATTTTTAAAAAATAACCTGATTATAATAAGAATCCTAAACACAAGCTGGTTCAAATTAAGTCTGAAAGTACTTCATATGTGTTCACACACTTAAAAATGAAGCATGACCATGTTATGTATACATGTTAGACATAGTCACAAGACACAATAAACCAAGGAACAGGAGGGAGTCTGGCTCATCATATAAGGGAAATATTCTACTGCACAGTGCCCTACAACAACAGATGGAAGTGTTTAGCATAGTGTCTAAATTAAACACAAAACAAGCTCCTGGCTTGACTGGTGCCTCTGCTGTGAACTCATTGAATGTCATTAGGCATGTAAAACCAAAGATTCAAGGCCCTGTATCATCTTCACATTACTATTTAGATTTCTCCTAATACTTATCACAAACAAAACCACCAAATACATAATCAAAACACCAACTCACCACCCAAACAACAAATTGTTTCACCATCATCAACCATATCCCTAAGATACTGTGGCCTTTAAAAAATGGAACAAAATAAAATACTAAATAAGTTGTATTCAAGTGACTCACCTCCAGTAGCTCTGAGACAATAGGTAGGACCTCTGGGTTACAGATATCGATAGAATCATCTCGATAGGTTTTCTTTTTGTAACAGATGTTACCCAGATGTAGTATTGCCGATAAGAGGGAAAAAATCCTACAAACATTAAACATACATTTTTGCTATTTTCTTTGGAACTGAAAATGTGGCAATAAAATGTCACTAATGTGTTGTTACGGAGAGCGTTCAGCATTTTGACACACTCAAACTGAAATTGTTGAGAATTCAGCATTTTGTCAAACTCAAATTGAAATCACATCCAAACTATCTATCAGCAAAAGAGAAATATGTGTATTAAAGACTCTTTGTCTGATCATTCAGTGTCTCAGCTGTTCCTATTTTCCTGCTGCTTATGACGTAAAGATTGCTATGTCTAAAAACATAAATCATGATATGACAAATCAATAGTATGCATTAAGCACATTAGTCTGAATTATCTTCTGTTGTGAAATATGCAATTAACAATTTAGCAAGTAATGCAATTATGCCTATATAATGCCTATTGGGGAGATTATATTCCTATGATTTACTGAAAATATATTTCTAGTGTGTCTGACATTTTAACCAACTCTATCCCTCAGGTTCCAATCAGGCTACAAAATACTGAATGACTACAGTAATCTATTCTATTCAGTAAGAAACTTTTTAAAAGAAATGTCAACAGAAGCAGGATGTAATGAACCGCAACCAAAAGTGTATCCACATCAATTCACAACAGCCCCGTTAATCAGGAATATTAACTTACTGTCTGCGAGTTTTGGGAAAAAAGCCCACCATCTCCATAGCTAGCTGTAAACGCTCAAAGTCATGCTTCAAGTCTTCCCCTTCAACAGTAAAGCAGTCCTACAGAGGTAAAAGACAAGTACGATTATTAGGAGAGTTATATACAAGCCCATCAGAGAGAACACTACATAACACACTATAGATCTGAGACTGTACCGCACAGACTCTGGTCGGAACTGTTTAATCAGAGCAGTCTTCAGTCTGGCATGTTTATGCTTCACAATGAGAAGTAAGGCTATATGTACAATGCCTATTGCAAGAAGTGCATGCCTAAGATAATACCTTGGATAGCTTGGCAGTGATGAGAGATAACAAATCTAAGGAACGAAAATAAATATTTCATTTGATGTGTCTTTTGTCTACTGAAAAGCCACCTATAGTTTAACAAGTATATGCAAATCTTCTCACACACAGGTATACATCAGTTAAGAAAGTATATGTATTCCTAGGCATAACTTCTTTAACATAAACTTTGATACTAGAGACAGAAATAATATGGGAAGAATAGAGATAGGTGTATGTATGTGTATATGTGCCTTCAAGTCAACTGTCCAGTAATGACAATTCCATAAATTTTTCTTGCCAAGGAATACTGGTGCTTTTGCCAGTTGCCAGCCTCTGAAATACAACCCACAGTGCGTTTTATTCATTGGCAGTCTCCCATCCAAGTACTAATTCGAGCCCAGCCTCCTTAGCTGCCAAGATCATGGTGTCTTTAGAGTATGTAGGTTCCTACACCACAAAAGAAGATAAGTTCACATAAGGAAAGTGTGCAAAGGTATTAGAAGATAAGGAATAATGCAGTGAAGTGTACAAGCCAGTGATGTATGTAAGAAAGTGGAAAGCCTGTAGATATACAAAAACAATGAGGCATTGAAGAGGCTCTTCATGGAATTGCTGTAACCTGTCCGTGAGAAGTGGTTCAGCAACACAAAGAGCATTTAGTAACACAGTGTTAAGATAAATGGCATTTCAAATGCAGACATCTTAATCCTCAGGTGTCCTAAAAATTAAATCCAGTTCACAAGAACAAAACTACGTTCTCAGGATGGACATGTTGCCTACATCTCGCTACTTAATTTGGCTACATAAAAGTGAACAAAATGGCAGTAAAGAGAAAGATTATCTGATGTAGCTGCTATGGTTTCCTGTAATAAATCCAAGTCAACAACAAAGATGTAAATAAATCAATTGAAAATAAATGTTTGGTACTCAGTCATTAGGCATTTGCACGTTTAAACAACAGACCGATTGGTTACAATAAAGTGTTTCATGTTATGGTTTATATCTTATTTGTATTATCTTTACTATAGAATATTTTTAGATACAACTTTGCTTGTATAAAATTAAGGGGAGAATGCTAAATTAATGTTAGAATTGTTAACATGCAATTAGAACAATCATGCTTTCTGAGGTAAGATTCAAACAGAATGATAAAAAGACAGTAAAACAGACGAAAGTCAATTTAAGTCTAACCCCATGACTATACAAAAGAGAGGAAAAAGGCACCACTTTCCTCTTTGGGCCATTTCAAATAAACATAGTGGTAAACCATCTCCTTTTAGATGGTATTATTACTGAACGTTTAACTAGTCCATTGCTGAAACACATATGCACTTTGCTCCACTGAAGCCATCCAAAGAAAATAGCACTCTCTTTATACTGAAGTATAGGTGCATAAAATTCAATGAGACTATATAAGTGTTATTCAATGACCTTCTTTTATGCTGTATTGAATATTTTCTCAGTTTGCATGTCGCAGTGAATGAGGAATGCATGGGAACCTTGGTTGACTATGGTTAGTATGCTTCTGCAAGTTGCCTGACTGCTCCTGTTTGCAGCAGGAGAGGCTCAACAAATGGCAGGCCTTCTCTCTCTTGCTTATAGGGATATGTGAACCTGGCATGCAGAAGGCTCCTTGGGTTATTTCCTCATCAACAAGCCAGAGAGGCAACTCCAAAACAAACCGTGGATTATTTCTTTGGCTTGCCAGGAAGGAAATAACCTGACAGACATCTCCTATGGGAGTTACGTATTACAAAACAAACAAACTGCAGACCTAAAGCAAGAGAATTTTGAGGATAAGCCAGCACCTTTTCACAACATCCCAACACAGCTACTATGTGCATGAATAGTTTTTTGGAGCAATGCTTCATTGGATGCATTCTTAAATACAAAACTGATTTAAAAATTCATTAAGCAGGAATGCCATGTTAAGTAATGAATCTATATTCCACCATTCTCCCTGTTAGAATCCCGCCAACACACAATAATGCAATCTAACCACTTAACGAAACCAACTAGAAATTTACTAAATGAAAAAATGGGATACCATCACAGCAATTTTTATGATAGCGTACAATTTCTGTGTGGTTCTGACACAAACAGAACCTGATTTTCTATTTGCCCTATATCTTGACGTCAAGCCAGAGAGTTTGAAATGTCTGTAACCAGCAACCCAGAATGGATGAATGTACTTGTACTGACCGGCTCAGACTCATAGTAACAGTCATCCCAGCTCTGTTTGGGGGGTCTCTTTGTCATCTGAAAGCAAGGCAAATTGGGTAAGTAACATTGCATGTCCCACACGAGTGTCTCTTCCCAATTTTGTTTAACTGTCTGTCTTTCTGTCTATGAACACATGTTCTTCCATTTTAGAAAATGGTGCCTAGATTCCTCCGTTTCTCTTTTCTTGGAAATGGAACTACAACAATGCATAGTTTGCTACTTCATTAGGTTTTAAGTTCAAATCAATGCAAACATTCTCCACACATCTACCAAAAAAAAAAAGATTAAGAAGCTTTTATTTAATGGTTCTGAAAAATATACAAAATGAAAGGCTTCCATTTTGTCACAAGTAATTTCTTTGCTTTTAAGTAAAAGTTTTCAAATTCTTTCTAAGACTGCTAAATATTAAATTCTTTAATTCAAATTAGATTTAGATCACTTTAGCACTTTACTATATTTCCTGTTTTTCTATGTATCTATTAATGTCAAGAAATCTAAACTGAAATGTCTATGCGTTTTAAAATATGAAATAGAATCCTTCAGTTTCATCTGAATCTCATCTGAATCCAATCACTGTTGCATACTGAAAGATATAACCTCCCTCATATTAATGAAACCTTTCTTTATAAATACATGTCAACCATCTTTTAAAAAGGAACCTTTCCGAAATGACCCCACATTCTCTTAAATGGGAAGAACTGATATATTTTCCCCCACTCATATGGCAATTTGTTTGAAATTCAGCCTTACAAGCCGGATGCAACACTACTGGAAATTCTAAAAGACTATCAGAAGAAAGGACTACACCACAAATACTCCCATCTGTTTTCTATTGCATCAAGTACTCTTACACCAAGAGAACAAATTATATAAATGTTATGGAATATTAGTATGAAATGCAGTTCCTACAACAGACCTCAATTATGCACACACAGCTGGGATTAATGCTTTAGTCACTCTTTTTGTTAAAGCACAGAAATACCATGCTATTGGGCCGAATTACAAAGACATGCAAAAAAAGCTGTCTGACCATTATTGAGAATATCAATATTTTCCAGGAGTATGATATCTGATGGTTCATAAAATTTGAATAGAAAACAATTTGTACCCTTTATAAGAAATGCAAACCAAAATACATGTCTTCTAACTTATACAGTTTATGAAAATAAAACTTGACTGCTTTCAGAATAATTTCTGCTACTTACTTGCATTACTCACAACAATGAAATTAAAGTGTCATGAAATCCTTCAGCAGATGACAACAAAATAAGTTTTAAGACAACAGCATTCAGGAAAGAATGTGTTGTTGCTTCAGAGACAAATATGTTCACCCATTACAAAGCTGCCTGTACATTCCCACCTGATTAAGATAATGGTATTCATCAGGTTGTTTAAGGTGAAATGCTGACTTCTCTTCCTCACTTGCTCCTGCCAGAAGGTAATAAAATACGTGGTAGTTTCTGGGGGGGGGGGGGGGAGAAAAAAAAAACAGTATTAACAGTCAGCCATCCTATCCGAACACACACCTAACAAGTAATCAAGTTACACAACTATTCGTAAAGGTAAAGGTTTTCCCCTGACATTAAGTCTAGACATGCCTGACTCTGGCGGTTGGTTCTCATCTCCATTTCTAAGCCAAAGAGCTGGCATTGGCTATACTGTAGATGCCTCCTAGGTCATATGACTGCATGGAGCACTATTACCTTCCTGCTGGATCTATTCATATCAGCATGTTTTCGAACTGCTAGGTTGGCAGAAGCTAGGGCTAACAGTGGGAGCTCATCCCGCTCCCCGGATTCGAACAGCCGACCTTTCGGTCAGCAGCTCAGCAGTTTATTGACTATGCTCATGTTGAGTATACACAAAGCATAACAATCTCTCAGATAGCACTGATAAAATAAATGGTTCTTTAATATCATCTCTCTTCGATATATTGCATATAACCCAGTATAATTATTATACTTTAACATTCTAATTATTTTATATTAACTCTTAATTCATTACTCACCTCTCATTATGTTCCTGATAGACTAGCCTGGACTTTTCTAGCAGATATTTTTCAACATAAGCACTAGAGGAAATAAGAATGTTAGCTTAGTGCATCATAACATCAAAATAACAATTTTAATGTTTTAATGTTTACTGCATGAGCAACCAGAACCTTACAACCGCACATGAGGGGAGTGATACAGATAATGACTGAAACGTCTTTTCATTTTTATTTTACTTTAGGCAAGACAGCTTAATGCTGCATTGTTCTAAGGCAAGGTTGGGCAAAGTGGAGTCTCAGAATGGATTTTGTGAGTCCTCTGAGTCCAATTTGTTTGCCTCAGTACCCTCTAGAAGGCTTGACAACATTTCCACCAAATTCACTGCCCACCACCCCAATTTATGCACAGGAGAGGCCTTTTTAAAATCAGAAATTGAACAGGAAGTGACATCATTTACTTCCTATTGTTAAAAAGGGTTCAGGGCTTCAAATGGTCCAAAATGCAAAAAGCATGGTTAACATGACTCAGTGTCCTCTCAAAGGTGCTTGGGTAGTTTAAAATTATTTTGTGGTGGGGAGCACCTCTCTAAAATTTTCTGGGGGACTAATGGAACTCTTTGGCCTTGGTGAGAAAGCTTCAATGAAGACACTTTTTCCCATAATAACTCTTTCAGAAGTGAATTTCCCTTTCAAGTGGTAGATTTCTCTCACTTCCTGTTGTCTCACCCCAGTTCTTAACTACAAGTCATTTGTAACTCAGATGTTTGTAACTTGGGGACTATATATTTAGAACAGGAATGGGACATCATCATTTAGTTTCTGAGAAGACATGTGTTTAACTAGCACTCTGTTCACATTCATAAAATTCTGCAAGTCCCAAATGTGAATAGAGTTGGTAGAATTGCCCAAGTGCCAAGGAGTTACAAATGCTACATGTCATCCTTGTTCAAGCCAAAAAAATCAAAGTCTATGAAAAACTTTTAAACAGATGATGGATTTTGTTCCAACAATGTATTATATGATATTGATAAATCAAAGGACTGCAAATTTCAGATATTTATATTTGGAATCTCTTTTGTGATTCAACAGAAAAGCTGATGTGATGTGAACAATGGGCGGTTAAATTTCCTTAACAGAAGACACCTATATCATGCCAATTATTTGTTCTGCGTGGCATGCCCACATTTTTCCCAGACAAGTAACGATGGGCCAGATTTACACAAGATGCTTAACATTCCCATCGTTCACGGACAAATGTGAACAGCTGCAACCGTTCCATGCTTAAAGCCCTTTAGTCATTGCTCACTGCCACTTACCCACGCACTGTGCCAGTCTCCTGATAATTCACTTGGATAAACTTGCCAAAGCGACTTGAGTTGTTATTGTGTGCTGTTTTTGCATTCCCAAATGCCTATCGAAAGAAAAGAAGTTGTAAGTGTCAAAAAGCCTAACAGATAAATCCTTTATGAAACTTAGGTAGAAGAACAGACTTTCCCTATGCCCTGCTTGTTTGCATTGTCAAGGCAGAAGATGGGAAGTCCTGGAAAAAAATTCTTCTTATTTATAGGGTCACAATTTTATTGCTTTATTTGTCTTTACACAGCTCCTTTTTAAAATGTTCCTCTTAGTTTTGCCCCTCTCCGGAAATATATCAATAAAAAAGAGGGTGCTTTGGATCCAGGGCCACTACTAACATACCTCTGCAGCACCTACATTTTTTTTTGTCATTGCCCACACTGCACAAACCTAAATTACAGATTTTCTTGCAGAGGATTAACAAACTAGGTCTCCTTCTTTGAGACTGCATATTTCCCACTGTCCTCAGAAAAGAATCTGAAAAATTCTATGACTCTTGAGACCCCGCAAAGACTTTTGTCTTAAAGGCTCCAAGAGATGAATGCCGTATAGGTCTTTCACATACAGTTTTCACCATTAAAAAGAAAAATGTTAAGATACAGAAGACTATAATTGTATTTAAACTCGCGCTTCTAAGTATAAACACAGCATATACAACTTTATTCTAGGAAACCAATCTGAGCTCCTACATAACATAATCAGAATAAAACTGCAGATTAGAGTAGAATTAATCACTCTTGAGTCTAGAGTTCTGTATAAAATACTCTTCTGTTCAAGGCTGCTTAGAAATAAAGTTTCCTGTACTCATACAGCTTCACTATTTCACCTATTTAAAAAGTAATATCTCAACTTAAGCATTTTTAAACACTAGAGATTTGTCTCCTTAACATTTTTACTCATATACTCCATCTAGTTAAGATAGGGTGAAATACTGTATCAGGAGGATTTTACAGCAAGCTGTCTTCCCAATGAATGAGTGATTTGAAGATCCCGAGACAGGTTACACCCATGCCTGGCAAATGATTGGATTTATATACCAAATCAAAAGCTGCTCCAGCTGCCATACACCATGGAGTACAACCATGATTGTACCTATAAATACAACAATCTATAAATAAGGTAAGTCGTTAAAGCCAATAGGATCTAGTACTCTAGAAAACTAATCTAATGTTGCTTGAATATTTCAGTTATTCTACTTTGCTCCATCCTCAGTGCCCATGTCTAACAACGACAGCAATTCAGTGAGAGGTACCAAGGACAGCAGCTGAAAGGTGACATGCCTAAGAATAATTATGCTACAGGGGAAATGTAGGTTGCTGTCAAGCAATGCTTTACACTAAAGCTGAAATAAAAGAACAGCAAGATCTTTTTAAAACTAGAAATGGCTGTAATAGCCTAAACAGCTAAAACACTCCTGGCTAATGCTGCCTCCTGAGCTTCTCGTGATAAAAATAAGCCCAGAATTACTACCAAGCCTCACACCTGAACCTTCAGGAAAAATGCAGCCCCAAGCACAATTTCTGAATCATCACAAAATTAAATGACTTCCCAATTAACAGAACCAATCTATAAAAGTGGAATTATGAGGTTAAAAAAGGATGATGGCAGCACATGGGTATCATATTATGAAGTGTGAGGTCCTAAACCAGAGTGTTGAACAAGATCTGCAGATTTAACATGCATGCTTTTAGAATGAGTTATACTACAGAAACACAAACACCAATTTAAAATAAATTACCAGTTAAAAGGTCATAATGGCAATTTAAAAAGCATACTTGTTAAAACATAAATTAAAAACTATTTGGGATAATTTTTAAAGAACATTTGACTTTGATATCACTTGTCATACATAGTATTAATTCATGACGCTCCCTTTTACAATTTGAATATCTATAAGCTGAGCTGTGCATTACAACCATAGTGAAAGGATAAATATGTTTGTGTATTTAAGGTAGTAAAACTTTATTTAAGAAAAATAGAAAATCGCTTCAATAAATATTAAACCTTGTATTTGAGTAGTGTGTTGACTGAGAAGCTACACAATGCAAACCACAAAATCCATGACCAAAATACCAAGATGCATTTCATTTGGCTACAATAAATCAGTAACTGGAGATAATTTTCTGACCTCTCCCTTCAGCCCACAAACAATCTATATATAAGTTATTTAAAACGCACTCCTACTAGAGAAAAATGACAAGTGACAACATGCTTGACTTCAAGAATATTTTCTCTGTGACAACTATGAAAGGCTTGGAATGATAACATAAAAGAGACTCCAGAACACAAACACAGCTGTGGTTAACATTCCTAATGTTAACCCATTTAAAGACTTGCTATATCTAAATTAAATAGCATAATATCAGCTTAAAAGACAGATGTTTAAATGGAATATTTAGGGCAGATAATGTTCCAAATATTTAACAAAAACATTCAAACTTGATAACTTCAAAATTCAGGAATATGTACACAAGACGAGTTATGCTACATTACCTTTAATTTCTCAATAATAATTTCTCTCAACACCAAGAATTATTACTCCCTACATCTGCCTGGTCATTATAAAGCATTATTATTGGTTGTTAATCAGAGCTGTATTGAGAGGGGATGAATATTAAGTGAATCCCAGGACTTATGAGTGAAAAGGTTATCTAGAACACAAATTTGAACACCTTTATGCTCAAATGGCCTAAATTAATCAGAGTTTCTAATGATAATTTAGAAAAGATACAAAGAAAACAAATACATTAAGACACTGCTTGTGATTTCCCTTGCCAAAATGAACTCTGAAAACAGTAAATAGTGCCAGTTGTTTGAGAGTTCCGGTTAACTGATAGTCTACTGTATAAAGCACATTTCTTGTATATAAGGAGCAGCATATGAAACAATCATTGAAGTATCACCATTAGGAACTAAATACTGCTGCTGGCGCTTGATGAATAGAGTCTTCTGTGAAATTCTGAAAATCTTTAATTGGTGGGATGGATATTTTGCACTGTCACTAAATGTGTGCAGCCCAGAGAATTCCTTATGTTAATTCCAATGATTCATACAAAGACAGAGTGAGTCTCCTCAAAATGGGTTTATTGTCTTTGGTAGATCACAAATGGCGGTTGTCACAATGACTGCTTATTGAATGCACAATGTTTTACCGAAGAATGAATGAGTGTTTTCTTCTTCTTTAGACATTTGGTTTAATCAATCTAAATATAAAAGAGGGTTGGAGAAAGTCCATTGCTTCTCCATAAATAGCTGGAAGTGATTGAAACAGATGCTGCTTACCAGACATTACATTTTAGTCTTTATTTTGATGGCCCAAAAGGATTCCCCAAATCCCTAGACAAATGGAAAAAGCTTGAACACTGACAAGAAATCTTGTCCAGAAGAACAACAACTGGAGCCTGGGTGATGGAAAGGGGAAGTTTCACCAAAATAATTTCATTTTAAATGAGAGAGAGAACGAGGGCTGTGAAACAGGCATACATGAAGAAAGCTGGCAGCTGGCTGG
Organism: Anolis carolinensis; assembly: GCF_035594765.1. Lineage (NCBI taxonomy): Eukaryota > Metazoa > Chordata > Lepidosauria > Squamata > Anolidae > Anolis > Anolis carolinensis. Next base: position 18,406,678 of record NW_026943822.1, on the reverse strand, counting down.
GCTTTTGGGACTTAGGCTAAAGGAGAAAACAACAAATGTATTTGAATGGGGAAAACAGTATGGGTAATGGGTGCAACATGACTGGCAAATTAAAGATGATGCTACAATGAGCTAAAGAGAAAAAGAGATGATATGAGCAGGAACCTAATGAAGGAAGGGGAGGGTGACAATGGAAATGGAGAAAGAGGAAGTTTACTGTCAGTTATGACTGACTGGGCATATGCGGAAGGAAATAACTAGATGCAGATGTCTGAGGAATTCTGCATCAAAATCTGGGAGGGAAGAGCTTTTGCACCATCTTACCACCAAAACATTTCCAAGATACAAATCAGCCGTTTGTAACATCTCACTGTAATCTAATGTGCCAAATGTTGCTGTGTGATGTAATGCAACTGAACAGGCTTCAAGCAGCTATAAACAATCATATATTCCCTGAGGGGAAGAGCTGAAGAGCACCTGTCTGTTTAAAATATATTAGAAACTGGCTTTGGAAATCAAGAACTTTATATTTGGCTGGGTATAAAATATACATGAAGAACAACACCAGGATTGTATTTTTGTGCTATACTACTATAATTTGGCACAAGAGAATCCTGAAATTACTTTGAAATCCAAAGTGTATTCTCAAGAGATAGAACAAATGCATATGACTGATCAGGGGCCAGGATGGAACCCCCAGTGGCACAATTGTTTAAACTCTTGTGCCGGCAGAACTGCTGACCGAAAGGTCGGCAGTTCAAATCCAGGAAGCAGGGTGAGCTCCCGTCTGTCAGCTCCAGCTTTCCTGTGGGGACATGAGAGAAGCCTCCCACAGGATGGTAAAACATCAAACATCTGGGCATCCCCTGGGCAACGTCCTTGCAGATGGCCAATTCTCTTATACCAGAAGCGACTTGCAGTTTCTCAAATAATTCCTGACACGAAAAAGGGGGGGACGGATGGGATGTGAGCCTCAGGGACAAATATTGTATAAAGGTGTGGGTAAATCTAAAAGATGTAGCATTTTTTTAAATGTAGTGATGGAAAGTTGTGGAAAAACGTTAGAAAGTATTCCACATTAATATTTGGGAATCATTCAGGTTCAAGTGCATAATCTTCAGTCTTGGCTGGCAAAACAGGTAGAACAAGCAAGCTTGGCTGAATTCAAACTAAGACACAAGGAAACAGCGTATGATGAAATCTTTATCCCTATCAAGTTAAGTGAGGCTTTCCACTTGACAACAAAGTTAAGATTTACAATTGACTATATACACCATCCACAGAGATACTGCGCAATAATCCACATGTCAACATTGCACAACTTCTGTAATTTTACAATACTTCCTTGAGTATACTATGCCTCAGGACATTCATTGCTACTTGGATATAGTGAGCATCAGGACAATAGGCAATAGAACAAGAGAAGCAGAATGTTCTTCAACCAATATGATTTTACTAGAATCACCTGTCACTATCATTTCTCCCACAAATACAGCCTTGATCACTAGTGATCATGCTTGATCACTAAATAAAAAATAGTTGACTTTACCATGCTCTCAGTAGGCCTTCACTGAAACACATCTCTACTTCTCAACTTAACCACAGCTAACCCTTAGAGATTAATGCTAAGAGATTATCACTAAGAAGGGTTCTGAAATCAAACCCTCCCTGGTTTGCATTAAAGTCTGATTTGCATTTTCAAGGTTACTCAAGACTAGCCATAGCCATGGTTAATGTAGACTACAAAGGAGGATTTACATGAGAGGAAAAAGAACATATAACCCAGTAGCGAGTAAGTCATATCTCCTGGAAATGATGAAACAGTCCCAATCTGCTCTTCGCAAACTGACTGGACAAGAAGCTACATACAGTTCAAAGTGTTTACAACAATCAAAGGTAACACCAAAAGCTACTGTTACAATTGGTACATTGTGATGTTACCTAATTTTGTCTGCATAAGACCTCTTCTACTCCATCATGCCTTTATCAAGGGCTAAGCAAGTTCAGCTACTACATCCTTCCAGTAGATTAGATGGTAGCCAAAGGGGAATCACTGAGGAAGATCAAAGCTGAGAACATTCACAACTATTTAGGTCTATTTTAAGGCAGGAAGTGACAACTCGTGGACCTCCTGATGTTACTAGACTGCATCTCCCATCAACACAGTCCAGTAGTGTGGAGTGCAGAATTGGAGCCACTTCTAGAAGATCACACATTGTCTATCCTGGTTCAGGTGGAATGTCATGATTCTCAGTGACAAACAGAGATATAACATATTATGATATCATAACATTGTATGTATGAGATTTCAAAGATCATCTGCAGGCAAGATGATGTAGGAAAGCCAGCTCCTGCTCATAGTTCTTTGGTGTAAAAAAACATCCATATGGATTTAATATTTGACAGTAATGTTTTCCATATGTTTTACAAAAAAAATGAAGAAATTTGCTTGTGTAGCATTATGAGCCATTGGCAGATGGTCAGAAGGATAATCACAAAACAACTACTTTATCATTCATTTTTAAACCTGCATCATAAACTACAGCATGACTTTTGCCTTACCTCAAGCACTGGTCCAGCTCCAAGAATGATTTGTTCAACTCCACTGGCAAATCCTTTTTGGCTAAGAGCAGTGAGGTGATGAATCAAGAAGTTTGTGCTCTGCGTTTTCCCAGACCCACTTTCTCCAGAAATGACAATGCATTGGTTCTTCCGACGCAGAAGCATAGCATGGTATGCTACATCAGCCACTGCATAAATGTGAGGCTCCAACTTCCCTAGTTGATGATTATCATACATTTTGACATATTTCGGGTTGTAAATGGGAAGAAATTTAAATGGATTAATGACTATTAGTATGCTCCCAACATATGTATAAATTTTTTCCTGCTTAAAGCGGTTTCTAAGGTTTTCCAAAAGTGTCCTTTCATTCAGATCAGGCAAAGCACACAGGTCATCATAGTCTTTGTACTGTGGCTGAGGAAGGAAGCCACGTTCCATCATCCTGCGTCGCTCTTCTGTCACTCGCAACCAGGATTGAAGGCTGGCATAATGTATTGACCCATCGAGATTCTTTTCCCTCAGAAGGAAGCGGTAGTCCTCTCCACTCAAACGATTCTCTAGTGCCATACGAGGCCACAACATCATGCGCTGGACAGGAGAGTCTGTGGGGTTGAGGATCCATTCCTCCCCACCAAACTCTTTCACCTCTGCCAAGACGTAGCATTTTGTTTTGTCAAGCTGGAGTTTGTTAATCAGAGAGTCTATCACCTCAGCAGCAGTGGACGTTTTTCGTGCAATAGCAGGGCAATAGATGGTCCCTTCAGCAATACTCCCAGGGTATATGTGTAGTGTATGTTCACTATCTTCAAAGCGTCTTCTTCCCCCAACATCATTTCCACTCATATTGGACTTCTTTCCATCAGTAACAGCAACCCATCTTTAGAATGGTAAAATAAGTGATCATGATGTTGTCACTACAATAAATACATACAAAAATATTTCAGACACATATTTAAGGGAGGCATACAAGACAAAGTATACTATAAATGGCAGGATCAATGTTCAATGCACATATACTCTTAATAGCCACTTGTTGATTGGATGTACGCAGAACCACGAATTCTAAGACCACCTCTCAAGTATTTTTTTTCTTCCCAAAGATTTTTCTATACTGTACATTCAATATAACAGTAAGAATAAATCTATTTTGCTTAACAGGTCACACAAAGATTAATTTCACAGTGCTCAATTATAAAGAAGCTACTATTGCATCCTTCCTCAGCACTGATCTCAGACTATTATTTGCAAAGACACCAATCAAAAACAGCTAGGAAAAAGTCACAGAAAAAGATTTTGCTAGAAGTCAAAAAAAGTAAGTGTGTCTATCATGTTCCTAATTAAAATAGGAAAATTATATTTTATCCCCTTTATTGTTGAGACCATATAACATTTGTAGAGTAAGTACATTTTGTGGGTTAAGGAAAGCAAATGCACCAAGACATGAGCCACTGTGTATCAAGTTTAGTCTATTCTCTGACAAGTATGTGGCAAGCTCTGCTCTACTTAAGAGGAAGATACAAACGAGTACAAGTAAAACCCTCTGTTGCTTACTGAAATTACCTTCATTATAAAAAAACTTTGTTACTTGTGTTATTCTCCAATTGTACAACTTAAAACAAAGGTTAAAAACATGCTTTTAAATAATTGAGATTCAGCAAATTATAATTCAGTTCTTTCCATTTCAGGAACTTATGAAGAGACCACACTTATTTTAGGGAACATTGTGAGTAATGTGAGTAAGTAATGGTGTATCACATGATTATAATTATGGTCAAGATACGCATTCATGCTTTAAGAGATTTCAATATGTCACTAATTCACTACTATACTTCCTCTGGTAATTGATAATTGATAAGAAAGAACAAGATGAAGTTCTTCCTTAATTACTATACATGTAAACTGGCAGAATGGCATTTATTTGTTTACTATAAGGGCACAAGGCTATTAGCAATCCAAAGTACTTTTCAACCCCCTGATTAATATTCAAGAAAATCAGGTTTAAAATCAGATTCAAGGCTCAAGAAAGAACTGTCATTATGCACACACAGATGCTTCCCTTCTTTTAGAAAGCTTAAAATGATAGTGGAAGACTTGAAAGCTACATTCTAGCAATACGCCTGGGTTAAAGTTTTCAAATTCTCAACTCCATAAAAAATTGTAAACCATTGTAAGATATTTAATAATGTTGTAAATCATTCAAAACATTACCAAACTAGGCATCCCAAAAAGAACATGATAAAAATTTATTTCTTACACCTCCTCCTATGGATTGAGATGGGGAACAACATATTAAGATACAACATATATAGGTAAAGGTAAAGGTTTCCCCTGACGTTAAGTCCAGTCATGTCTGACTCTGGGGGTTGGTGCTCATCTTCATTTCTAAGCCAAAGAGCCGGCGTTGTCCGTAGACACCTCCAAGGTCATGTGGCTGGCATGACTGCATGGAGCGCCGTTACATATAACAAGTTAAAAAACAGTTGTTTAAAAGAACATATATACTCAATAAATCTTAAAACAATCAGTACAACTGTCAAAGACAATTGAGATGAGCCCTTGAAGCAAATCCATGTGGCTTGCATGTAGTTACACACAGTGTGATAGGAGTAACAGTACAATTGCTTAACAGTTGAGCAAAGTAACTGACAAAAGCATTTAATTTTAACCAATGGGTGCCCTGAAAGAACCAACGTATCCCTCCCCCCCCCCCCCCAAAGTCCTATATGCCCAAAAGATCTTCATTAAAATGCTAGATGTCTTCAAGAGCTGATTCTCTGCCATGTTGATATTTTGGGTACTAGTGTGATGTTAATTTTAGGCCATAAATCCCTATGAGTTTGTTTTCAAAACACATTTCAAGTTCATTTAGGCACATTATTTACAAGACAGCTGAATGGCTCTGTCCACGTTTTCAGTATCAAATGATGACCACAAAAAAAGGAGAATGCCATTGTGCTCATGCATTGCTTGTAAAATTCCCATTTTAGTGTATGAAGCTACAGAGACAAATTGCATTGTCTGTTGCCATTATTTGTGCTAACTTCCAACTTATTTTATGGCAATCCTATGAATTAAATATCTTGCAATTCAGGGTAGTGCTCAGGTCTTGCAATTTGGGGTAGTATCTTCATTTACTGAATCCATCTATATAATGTGGTCTTCCTCTTTTCATGCCACCTCCTTAATTCAGAAACACTTTCATTTCTCCAAAGCACAATAGCCGCAGTTGAGTCATTCTGGCTTGTGGTGTGAATTCATTTGCTCTTGGACAAATTCGTCTATAATTTGGCAGTCTACAGAATTCTCCTTCAGTCTCATATTTCAAATGAAGTGACACACTTCTCGTTTCACATCCATACATAAAAACTGGAAATACAGTACAATTCCCATATTCACAGGGGATATATTCCAGGACTTTGCATTGATACTCCTAAGGTTATGAAGACAACTCATTAAAGTTTCAAGATTTTTCATCTCTGTACAAAAGTCAATTGTGGTAACCTGTTTCATTTTCAGTGGTGCCAACTCTCATATTTCCAAATGACTTGTAACCTCAAAACATTTAACAGGCAAAAAGCATTTCAACATCACATTATTTTAAACTACCATGATAATATGACGTATTAGGATTATATGGTGAAAATTATTTACAATTCTAACATTTATTTGGTCCTTAGCCTTAATGTTTTTATTTTACCAGCACTCAGTTTCTAGAAAATTGGGTTTCTAAGGCAGTGATCTATGATTCATAATGCTGTACAAGAAATATTATGTACATGCTGAAATATTACTCAACTATAGTCTGTGGAATTTATGACCAAATTCAAGAAAAGGAATGCTTCCAACTTCTACTTAAGGAACTGATCAATAAAAAAGTGGCTTTGTAAAGAAAAGAGCGAGGCTAAATTGGTTTGCACATCCTGGTACTTAGTGGGGGAAAGTAATCTATTAAGGCCCAAATATACTATGAATAGCAATACAATTAATCAATAATAATTTGAGTAAATGTGGCATAGTTTTCAAAAAGTAAGCAAAACTACCTAAAGCTATATGCGTATTAGTTTAGGAAGTCACGTTCTCTGTATCTTATGAGGCAGAACTCTTCTTAAAGTGTTCAATATTGTTCCTACTTATCCAACAAGAAGCTATAATCTATTTGTGAAATCAGGAGAGATCTCCCTACTGCAGTTGTTCAAAGAGTCTGAATAAATTTACCCAAGGTGGGGCCATATTAATCAGAATTCTTTGAATGGGACAGTGCTATAATGGATGCAGAAAATTGCTCTGTGCTCTATAGATTATAGCAAATAATTTAATTGCATAGATCACGAAAAGTATGGATTGCTCTTAAAAAATGAGTATGCCACAATATTTTATTGCCCTGATGAATATAATGTACTCAGGGCAAGAGACTGTTAGAATAGTCGACAGAGAAGCTAAATTGTTTCCAATTGTCAAGGAAGACAGACAAGGCCACATTTTCTCATTGTGTTTATGCTGCACCTATCATTCATAGCTTGGTCATATCATGAGAAGACATGAGTAACTAGAAAGAACAATAGTGCTTTGTCAAATAGAAGACAGAAGGAAAAGAAGCTTGCATTCCAGATGGATAGACTCAATCAAGGAACCTACAGGCCTGAATCTGCAAGACCTTAGCAAGGCTGTTGATAATAGGGTGACTTGGAGGTCTCTGATTCATTTGGTTGCCATAACTCAAGGTTGACTTGATGGCAGCCCACAACAAAGTAGGAGAACATATTAACTATACACAGCATACAGTCTGCCTATTTATAGTTCTGGAACACATGAAAAGATAACAGTGACAAAGTGACTAAACGACATGAACATTTAGTGGCTCAACCTTTATTTTTAGTTAAAAACAAAGTGAGTACAAATTTCTTTTAGACAAAACAAACATTATGAAAATATGTTAGTGGTGAGGATCAGATGCTGGGAAATTTAACCCAATGGTCTTTAAAATTATTTTCACTCCATTTCACTGGCAGAATTAGAAACATTAGGCAAGCAGCACTTGTCACAGCAGGCAACTGCTGGAGGGGAAAGCACAGAACAAGCCATCCATTCAATGGGCAGCCTATTCTGTCACAGTCCACTAGTAATGGGTCAGTCATAGGGCAGATGTTACCTTTCAGCCCCAATCAGACGCATCACTATTTATTATTTGTCTGTGCTATGAGAAAGGACTGAGGGTTTTCTAGGAGACTGACATTCAAAACTAGAGTGTGAATCAAGATATCAAGGGTTTTTTTCCCCCAGTCAGCCAATCTGTGAAAATGCAACAGTGCATGCTGATCAGATTACTGGCTACAGGATATCCATAAATAGCCACAGCATATTCACATTTCATTATGAAAAACAGAGTTTGGAGTATAGGTATCCTGTGCCACACTAACCTGCTCATGTATTGAGATAATCTATTGAAACTTCCCGGTAGGAGGATAAATGGGACAATAAAAAAAAATGCCCTTGCTTATATCACTCTGCCTACAGAAGTCTTTCCCTAGGGAGGCTTGCCTGGCATTTATGATAGCAACTACAATATTCAGCACCAAGCAGGAAAACAAAAAGCAAAAACATTGGCTTTTCAACCTGTTTTACTTTGAAGGCCACTTTACTTTTTTATGTTTGAGTTGTATTTTATGATTTATAGCATTTATATTTTATTGCTATAAACTGTTCCGGAAAAGAATTATTAATTCAATTATCATAAAAATATGTAATACAAACTAAAATGATACTAACTCTGCATTACACTATGTACAAATATTTTTGAAAAGTCAGCAATTATAATGCAAATTCATTCTGGTTACATTTACAAAAAAAGGGAAAGGTAATTAAGACAGCAATTCTTTGATGCCTTTTTGCTTAATAGTTCCCAGGCATTTCCGTTCTCTAAAGCAGAGACATGAAACAAAGGGTTTGGACTAATGAAATCCACTATGTTTACATTAAACATCACAAGATCTTCCAAACTATAATAATGGCTCTATGAAATTGTGGTACTATCCCCAAACTTTAAGTTATGGAGAATATAGCAGATATCCACTGTGGAAATGTGTTGATGACATCTGAGTTTCATCAAACATGACTTCTATGATAAACTTTATTATTCTACTTTCAAGAAACTACAAATCTACTTGCTTGTTCAGAAAACTGAGGGTCTCCTCTAGCTCCAAGAGGTTCATTTAATTACAACTACGTAGATAAAGGGAAGAAACAGTATGAACTTAGCATCTTAACCAAGCCTTTATCTGAATATGTGAAGAATCCCATGTTTTCGCACCAGCTTTATAGAATGGAGGTTATTGTCTGTCAATCATCCAAGTTGCTCCTGAGAATTCTTGGAAATGTTGTTCAGGGTGGAGCCTTTGGAATTCTCAGATAGAGAGGCCCTTGGCTTCCCTAAACTACATTTCCCAGAATTCTGCAGGAGCAGATCAGACAAATACTGTAGTCTCCTTTCTATAACGCTGATGCAAAAATGTCCGATGTCTCTCTCTGAAGGAAAATATTATCTCTCACTTGTGCTCAGCTGTGGAGAAGGCACAATGGAGTCACTTCCTTGAACTTAACATTTGTAAAAAAAAACTATCTACAAGTTGAAACCTACTGAAATGCTGGATGCATTAAACACTAAATTTACACAACCACTAAAAAAGTTAATTAATTTAGCAATCATCCTGGCTTCTTTTTCCTCTTCCGGCCATCAAGCTTTCCAATATGATTTAGTGCTCATAACTTTTCTCGCTCTAAATATGAAAAGCCTAATCTTCTAAATCATCTTTCCTCTTATCCAACTTTCTGAAATTACAAACAAGACTTTAAAAAGCCCTTTCCTTCAAAAGGATCATTCTACAATTCAGTAACTGACACTTCAAAGTTCAGTCTCCTAGCTTAAGTTTAAGGGATGCCATCCATAATTACGATTGTTGATAATTCTGCATTGGTGGATGGTTAACAGCTATCTGGGAATGCTTTGTTTTAAAAGGCTCTCATGAGATGATGTGTGAAAGCAGAGATTTACCCAAAACAGTTATTCATGCTAATCACTGGAAAAACTCACACAGCAGATGAAGGAAGCAGAATAGCAGGTAACCATAAGATTCTATGACAAATTCACTAAACAATGAAAAAAGGGTAAAGAGAATCATGCAAATCTTTTAAGCTACAAAAAGTACAGAGCAGGAGAACTATGTTAACAAAAGCAAACTTGAAGACGAAAAAGAGCAAAAGAACAGGATTTATATGCTGCAGGAAAAAGACTAGTTAAAAAAACCTCTGCTACAGGGTTCACTTCTTGACTAATGCCCAAAATATCAGTCATATGAGAAGGAAGCTACTTCCTTCTTCAAATGCAGAACAGCAAAGAAAGTTCGTATTTCCTATGTTGCTGAGAACTGTTTGGGAAATTTGGAAAAAAAATCTGAAATTAATTGCTTTGATACTAATCCAAAGCTTGCATCAGCCAAGCAAAGTTTAGTAACATTATGGATAGTTGCAATGTACAGGGATATTCAAACTTGGGGTGAGCACATTAATGTGCAATTATCTTCATTACATCTCTATTTACTATAATGTCTATCCCTAATAAACATTTATGTCTATTTTGCATGAATAAGTCCTTAATATCAGTTTATGCCAGAGGCTGTATAGACCAAAAATCACATGGTCCCTAGGGAACCAGCCTACAATCTATCCACATCAAACTTGATGAAGATGAAAAGAGAAAACATAGCAAGAAGAAAAAATATCGAATAAGAACATGCAGAGCTACAATATCTCACTCCCATACACAGATTTTTTTTTTAAAAAAAACTACAGTAGAGTCTCACTTATCCAACGTTCTGGATTATCCAATGCATTTTTGTAAATACAGTAATTACTACTTAGCATTAATGTGTAATGAACTACTTTTTCTGTCAAATTTGTTGTATATCATGATGTTTTGGTGCTTAATTTGTAAAATCATAACCTATTTTGATGTTTAATAGGCTTTTTCTTAATCTCTCATTATCCAACATATTCACTTATCCATATTCATTCTGCCGGCCCATTTATGTTGGATAAGTGAGACTCTACTGTACCTTGAAAACCAGTGACAGGGGAAAATGGTGAGGATATCCCGGCACAGGAATCATTATGGTAAGAAGAAATGATGACAACTGAAGCTCACTGGAAATGAAACTGTAGGTTTAGCACAATGTTTTATTTCAAAATTCTTAATTTCAGCAAAGGTGAAATTTCATTTAAAACTTCCATACTGATAGTAAGTTGGAAGCTTTGTCAGTACTATGCTACGTTTCTCTAGTCATTCCAACTAGCAATTTAAAGGAAACACTGCTGGATGGTCTAATTGACTCTGTCCTCTTCTTTCTCTGTTTGTGCCTATAATTAGACCTAACTCCGCCAAACACACAGCACCAGAAACAGGCCTTTTCAGAGCCACACCCAAATCACTACAGCCAGCTTCAGAATTCAGCTACATCTCAATACACTTTAGATTCCATTGCTTCAGGAAAGGAAATGTGGAAAATTCCATTTATCCATTTTAAATATATATATATTGTCAGAACCAAAGAATTAATAACGGAAATAAAATGTAATTTAAAATGTATTTAAGATTTTATTTGCATCTGAACCTACACTTTTGTATTATAATACTTGTTAAAAACTTAATATGCAAAATGACAACATGCTTGTGCCAGAATAAAAATATCTTTTTGAAAAGTTGCAAACTTTATACTGAAGTTTGCTGGAAACAAGATACAATTTTTAACCTTGGTCTTAGAGAAAAAAAAGAAAAGTGCAAAATTTATTTTTAAAAAGTAAGTGGTCTACTGACAGTCTGTGGATTTAGTTCAACTGCATAAGTGGTCTGATCTGTACTTTGAGAGCAACTAACTTTAAGAAGGTGGTATGCAAAAAACTACTGTCACTTTTAAGGAAAGCAGAAATTAGATTATCGAGACGAGAGAATCCTTGTCAAGTTTGTAAAAGTCACAAACAGAAAGAGATAACTAACACTATGGTACACGATTAAAATTAATTAGTTAATAAAATGTAAGCTCAAACTACCAAAATAAAATTCAACTAAGACAAATGGATATCTTTGTATGTAGACAAAAGATAAGGCTTTAGTGTAGAAGGGCAATGGAGGATGGAATGACAGTAACACATGTGAATACAACTTTCCTGCTACAGACAATAATAATTCCATTTCATCTTGTGCTGAGTTTGATATCATCTGGAGAACACTATTCATTTCTACACAATACTCTTAACAGGCATAGACTGTTACACAAAAGAGGCAAAGACTTGTTCTCTGCAGCCACAGATGGCAGAATTGGAACCAATGAACTTCCATTACAAGAAGACAAATGTTGGAAGATCATTAGGAGCAGGCTCTTGATATGAAGTGTACTTCAACAACAGAACTTTCTACTTGGAGAGGTGGTAGACTCATCCAGACTGGAAGGCTTCGAGTGGAATTTGGCATTTGTTGAGATTGTCCCAAGATCTGATTTCTCCATCAATAAAAACGTTGGACTAGAAAATGTACAACATCCCACCCCAACTTTGGTGTCCCATCTGTACTCTAATCTTCCCAAAGATCACTGATATGATGAGAATTATTTCCAGGGAGATTATTTATGCTATCACAATTCAAGTGTTCGGTAACATATGAAGCTTTTTGTACATGCAATGAAATATTGTGTCCATGAGTCTATCTAGTGACTCAAACTAGTGAGTGGATGTCAATTTGGCTATCCCCAATTTAATCTAGCCCTCAGCAATCTCTCACCTCTCCACAAGCAAGACGTTGTGACCAGAAGGAATATTGCCTTACCGACACTGGTAATCTAAAGACAAAATAGGTGTTGAAAGAGAATAGCATGATAATATAAGAGATCATTGGGAGTGCCATATCTAGTAACAGCTTCAAGCTCTAAGTTGGAGCCCAAGAGAATGGTAAAATCCATAAAATGTCTGATGAGCCCTTTCCTCCCAGGCACTAACATGCCAAGCCTCAGTATCCTTCAGATTAATTTCCAATCTCATTATCTGTATCTGCACACCAATTCTAGAGCTCCTTGAAGGCCAGGCATTTGCTACACTGCAATAAGGTCAAGCATCCAAAAGAAAGTCTAATCTTTACCCAGTTTCTAACTAATGCACGCTGAACAGTTTAGAACCTAGATATATTTTAAACAGAAAAATCAGCTTCTAGACCACTGCCAGTACACATATTTTGGCCTGAATCCTAAGCCATTAAAATACAAACAATTCCATCAGACATCCCCTACAACCCTTACACTTAGCATTCAAATTAACACAGTATTTGTGCAAGGAATGAAGTAATACAATGCAGGAAATAAATGACAAAAACATACGAGGAAACTTTCTAGGGTCTGCCTTTGGGAATTAATATATTAAAGTTGAGCTTTGTATAGTGATAGTTCAATTTAACTTAACAATGATGTATGATGGAACTATGGTAAGACCTAGCAAAATTATTTCTTTAAAAAAAATTAATACTAGAGCACATGATTACATAAGAAGGGAGCTAATGCTGTGCAAATGTGCAAAAGCAATATACCTGAAATACAAATGACTGGTGTCAAAAACAAAATGAATACCACAGTTCAAATGATGCTGCATATTCTAGTAGGAGTTTTCCAGTACTAATGGGGCTGCATTCTTCCATGATTATGTCATCCACAACTCCACACACAGAGGTCTATGGCATGCATCCAATAAATACAAACCACTATGATACTGAAAGGAACAGTCTAAAACATGCCACATTTTGAATCATGGTGTTTGGGATTGAGATGTACCTTTAAAGTCTGCAAGACCATTATACTAAAACAAAAACTGACAGTTATCTTAGAAACTATTAATGAACTAAGGAATCCGGCAATAGCAACTCAATAACCTCACTTTATAATGAATTATACAAATATATTGGTACAAATTCATAATTCAAGTAGATTTCTCCCCAAAAGAGAGCTGGTTTTGGATTTTGGTTAAATAAATAAATTTAATGAATTTAACCATCTTATCCAACATAAGCCTCCATGGAAGTCATGCAAAGAATATTCTCTTATTTAGCTTAGGAAAACCCTGCTGCCATCGTGATCCCACTAAGCAAAAAGAAAGGGAAATATGCTGATGGGTGCAAGTGCAGCAGATATTGACCTCGGTGTCTGCAAAACAGAATAGCAAGTCACAAATGAAGGGGATACTGAAGGTTGTCGCCAAACACAACAGTACAATTTGAGGGGTGAGCATTATCCCCCCCCCCCCCAATAAATAAAAAGTCAACATCCTGGAATTTAAGACATTCAGGAGTTGAGAGATCAGCTGACTGTTAATGCAGGGGATATCAAATAAGTACTTTCTCTTCTCTCTCCCCCCCCCCCCCCCCCGGTCTTCTTCAAATGACACTATGATAGTTTTTTTCTGGGAAGTGGGAGAGTCATGTGTGGAAATTCTTTCAACCATCTTTTCTTGAAATCAAAGATTCTTTCTTCAATCGCACAGTCGTTTCCAACTCTTCGTGACCTCATGGACCAGTCCACACCAGAGCTCCCTGTCAGCCGTCACTGCCCCCAGCTCCTTCAAGGTCAAGCCAGTCACTTCAAGGATACCATCCATCGATCTCGCCCTTGGTCGGCCTCTCTTCCTTTTTCCTTCCATTTTCCCCAGAATCATGATCTTTTCCAAGCTTTCCTGTCTTCTCATGATGTGGCCAAAATACTTCAACTTTGCCTCTAGTATCCTTCCCTCCAGTGAGCAGCTGGGCATTATTTCCTGGTGGTTGGACTGGTTGGATCTTCTTGCGGTCCATGGCACTCTCAGGATTTTCCGCCAGCACCAAAGTTCAAAAGATTCAGATAGCTTTAAAAACAATCACACGGTACCTAGCTATTTTTGTGTTTTTCCTCTTTTATTAGGTAGATGACATGGGAACTGGATGAAATAGAACATATTTGCAGGAAGATCATTCAGCGATTCTTAATTAGAGGAAGAAAGTGCTGGTTTTGACCTACAAAGTTTGAGGTTGGGGCCAGGATATTTGAAAAATCACTTCCTCTCTCGTGAGCTTGTACAAAATGTGAGATCATCAGCAGAAGCTACGTTCCACATCCCATCACCCCATATGGCTAGTTTTGACACGGTTGACAAAGTTTTCTCTGCAACATCACCCCAAGTAAGAAATTACTTCTTAAGGGACGTCAAGCAAATTCTAGTTGTACTGAGTTTCCAGTGAGCAACTAAGACTATGATAATTCATATGGCTTTTAAGCCTTAGAACTAGAAGTGACTGCTCTGGCTGTCAACTTTTAAAACTTGTTTTCCATGCTTATTAAGAGTGTGGCAGTTTTTTCACTCTGCACTAGGATCATATACACAATAGGATCACATAGCTAGAGCACAGAAAGTCCTGATTCATATTTGCTTCATGTGATGGAGGAAGACAGCTTACAGGGAAAGAATGCAGGATGCTGACCTTTACGTCCTGTTTCTTTATGGTCATTGCATATCTAATTGATGAATTTATGTGCATCCCAAGATAGGAAATCATTCCTAAGATAAATGTTCACATAAAATGATAACAATTTTATTGTTGAAAGCTGGAATCACTGGGATATTATGGGGTTTCTGGGATGTATGGCCGTGCTCTAGCAGAATTTTCTCCTGATGTATCGCCTGCATCTGTTGCTGGCATCCTCTGAAGACTACTTGATATTGCAACCCTACAGAAAGGAATTCAGTATCTTTCCAAGCTAGTTTTATTATTGAAGCTAAATGTTTTTCCCAAATACATCACAGGGTGCATTTAAATAACTGCGCTTTAGTAAAAGAAACCAGATAAAAATCTGTGTCTAAAATTTCTACAATACACTGTAAACTGAGCATAATAAAACTGTACATTTATCTGTGTGGCCTGCTCATATCAGGTTTTTAAAAAAGTGTTTCCAATGCTGAATGTGTAAATCCATAATCATATAACTATGATGTCATATTTTGCACATCACTACAACTCACATTCTCAACTTGTGAATGTTAGCTATGCTTAAAATCCTATTACATCAAATCTGGTAAGAGAGGCAGAAAAGTTACCCCCATTCCTGCGTTCTTCTGGAGGTTACTGGAAAAGCTGAACAAAAAGTAAAATGATACTTCAGGTCTAGTTATGTCAGCAAAGCTAACCATCTGGTGGGCAACTTTCATTAGCCAAAACCATAGCTGAAATAAAAGTACTCAAGTATTTCAAAGCAAATACCATAATTTACTTATTTTCTATATTTACCATTTCACAACCATATTTTCCAAGTTTACAACAACTTTCACTAAAACTTCTGTCACCATTCTATGACACTATAGGAACGGATATTACTAACACATTCAAAAAGAACCCAAATCAATGGTATTTCAGGATTGAGCCATTTCAAACCTCAACTGCATTTCAAACCTCAGCTTAATCTCACACCCACAATTAATGCCCAGTGGACTGCTGAGAGTGTTCATGCAACTGCTTTCAAAGGAACATTGCTTTTAAGTATTTCTAAAAACAGTTAAATGTGTACCATAAAGGTTATATATAATTTTCAGAACATTAGCCAAAGTTATCCAAATTTGGTTTAAATAATGACACATAAAATGACAATAAATGCATGCCATATAAATAATTGTGCACCCTTTTAAAAATGTAGTTAACCTTTGAAAAGAAAAAGGGCCAAAATCCTTAAGAAGGTAAGCCCACATGAGACCTTTTGAATTCAATAGAAGTACTAATCACACTTTTTTTAACCATAAAAGCCAATAGAAAATAAAAGTTCTTAACTAGATCATGCCCATTATTAAGCATGCGCTTCAGTGAAGCATGCAGGAAAGTATTCATAAGATTGGAATATTTGATGACAACAAGGATTACTTAAATATTTAGATATTTGTTCTCTGATGCTAAAAATCAACCATGACGCAGACCCCAAAAACTATTGGTTGAATGTATTGATCTGCCCAGTGAAACTTTCGACTTTAATTTATTCAAACAAATGGACGCCATTCATAATAAAAATTATTCTGACAGCCCCTTTAATTACAACTGTGTTTTAAAGTGTGGTACAAACATACAAACAAGTGGGTGGGGTACAGCTGCTGAAAGCCAACTACAAAGTATCCTAGGTCCATGAAAAAACTGACACCCTCCTTTGGACCCTGGACTTTAAGAGATTAGGGTTAGAGAAATTGTCCAATACCTACATAACTGGTTTATACTCAAGCGCTGTTGCTGCATTTAGTATTAAATATGTATAATTATATATTACACGTAATTAACGAAGTACATTTTAAGATTTATGTGACCAGTTTTAACACTGGCATGAACTGAAAAAAGCATCTGTCATATTCAGCTAAGAGAAACCTGTACCAGTTCAAGCTTGTATACCAGTTACAGTCCTAACTGGAGTGACAGGACTTGCTTCAAGAATGAATGCACTACCTATTCTTAAATTGGATTATCGCAACATGCTATATGTGGTGCTGCCTCTGAAGATGGTTTGGAAGCTTTAGCTAATGCAAAGCACAGCTACCAACCTAGCTGATAACAGAACCCATAAAATATGAACTTGTAATGCCACTTTTGTGCCAGTTGCACCGGTTACCTGTGAGCTTCTGCATACAACTCAGGGTGTTAATCTTTAATACACTAAACTTTTAGGATTACCTTACCTATAAGATTCCATCTGTATGTACCCACTAGGACCATGAACAAAATTAGTGGCAATGCTGGTTATACAATTAAGGAACCTCCTTCTTCTTAGCATCTATTTTTTCAATACAGGTAAAGCTTTCTCCTTCCCTATTTGATTAACAGAATTCATTGTGGTGTGACCTAAAGTAGTTGCTTCGTATATCTATATGCTATTTCTACTCTGTGAACCTCCAAGTCAAGAAATGGAACCCACTTGAATTTTATACGATTTTTTTTGGGTAAGGACTACTTAGAGGTGGCTTGCCATTGTAAAATCTGGCAGTATCCCACTGTTTAATTCACTTTGTACAGTCTTGATCCTAAAAATTGCTTTTTGAATATCTGAAATATATCATCATAACTGGCTTAAGAAAACACAATATTTAATATTATAGCCACATCAGGCCCACCAGTACTGCTTTTTAAAATATACGAGAATATGCTAGCCACAGTGAATTTCTTACTAATCACAACAATACAAAGATATTTGAAATAAAAACAGATTGACACTTCTCATACAGACCTACACAACCTTGCTGAACCCTTCTGAAAATTCCTCTAAGTTTGTCTTCATTCCCCATTGGATAAAGAAAACTGGAAAAATCCCCTATCATGCAGTTTATACTGCCCTGTACATCCCTGCAGGCAAACTTCATCAATTTCATTTGCATTATGGTAAGTCTAATGCATTATGACGAAATTCTTTTAAAAGAAAAAGAAAACATAATAACATGAGATAATTCATTGGCTGTAAGAGAAGTGGAGCATATAAAAAAACACTTAAAGAGAAGAAAGAATAGAAGATCTCCAAAATACAGAGGTCTGAAGAAGAGAGATACTGCTATCAATATTTTTGGTGGTCAATGATATAGATAAGAGCTGGCATAATTAGGTACCACAATAGGGAAGCATCCAATCCCCATGTCTTTTTAAAGCTTTTTTATATAGGGAAATGGAGAGACTGCACTGCTTATCATCACTAAAACAAACACTGGCTAACTCAGTATATAATTTTGTCACACAGTAGGTATTCTTGTCACACAGGAGATTATTTTCACTCCAAAAGCATCACATTCAAGCTTTCAAAATTTAAGAACACAAACTCTATATACACTATGGTGTCTAATTGCAGTGTCATGTTGAAAAATCCCTAAAGGAACATAGACAAAACAAATTCAGCATTTTCGTTCTTGATCCCATGCAGCCATATAGTTTCTTAGTGCAACACTGCATTAGTTGTGATGTGAGAGGATTTATCCATCTATTTATGCTGCAGCATTCAAGATGAGACACTTTGACCAAACCAGTCATTGCCACAAATCTTTTCACTCTACCAAAAGGAAAGATTAACTTGCTTTGTTCTTATCTAAGACACACAGCTGCGAAGATAAACAAAAAACAATAAAATAAACATTTTTACTGAGGAAGGTTTCAGGGAAATGAAGAACTCTAAAATGTAACTACCATAATACAGGCAAAAAACCCCAAAAAAACAATGTTTACCAAGTTGTTTCCATCAGCCAGACTATCCTAAAATCACAATGTAGCACAGATTTCCACCTCAGATACGTTCAACACAACAGTAACCATCACTTAAAAAACAAAACATAGTGCCTGAAATACAAGACACTGGAGCAGGGGTCCAAAACTGGATTATCTCATACCACGTTCACACAGCAAGGAAGGAAACTAAGAGAGAAGCAAAAGGGCTTGCAAGTTATATTCAAACAAAAACAAAAAAACAAAACCTGATGATTGATGGCTCAATGCATGAGCATAGAAGGGGAGGATGTAGTAAACAAGAGATGGGCAGCTGAATAACCTTTCCAAGAGGTTTTATAAGAAAGATGCAAAGGAATCCGGCAGAGCCAGCAAGCCAGGAGGATGAAAGGAAGAATGAATGAATGAATGAAAGAGGCTTCCCATGGCCCATCCAATCCTTTAGGACTCAAGGGACTAGAAACAGCAAAACATAAAAACCCACGACTGTCAGGATCTGGGCATTCCTCCTCTATCCTAGTTCCTACTCTATCCTAGTTCCTTTCAGCCATTAACTCCTCCTCTTCCTCTGTGTCAAGATTTACCAAGGAAGGCGAGGCTGATCAGCAAGGAGTCATATCAACCAGGTATTATTACTATTATTATTAAGGTATACCCTGCTTTCCCCTCTCAGGTGGCCATACAGTCAGCCCTCCATTTTTCCTGGAGTTAGGGAACCCCTGTGAAAAGGAAAAACCACAAAAAAAACCCTGGGAGAATACCTCATAGATCATACAATATCATATAATATATTATTGACATATGTCTGTCATATTTAGAACTTCTCTTTTAAGAGTATCTGATGAGAAGTCTCATGAAGGTGGGGGGAACATGTGTATGTATAAAAGAGAACATTTGCAGTCCCAAAAGTCTCCATACACAGGTGAAATTAACAAGACTATGTTATATGTTAATAAATATGTGTGTGTACAGTAATATAGTGTCCTAAAGGTCTCCATAGGTAGATAAAATTAACAAGGCTATGTTATATTTTAATACAGATGTGTGTGTGTGATGAATTGATGTGAATCCCATGATAGTATGCTGCCTCGAGTCTCCTTCAGGGTTGAGAAATGTCGTACATAATAATAATAACTATTTTTGTATCCCGCCTCCATCTACCCAAGGGATACAAAAAGGCAGCTTACATGGGGATGAGCCCGGTCTACACCATAGAATATAATCACATTAAAATACATACACAGTATTATAAAACAGAATAAATCAACAACAATTTAAAAAAGAATGTAACAGTTGCGATAGATTAAAAGCAATATCAAACCAACCATCAACAAGGCTATAAATAAATTCAATTTCTATGCATGGATGAGTGGGCTGGTGCAGCTCACTTTTTAAAATAGTGGATAAATTATGGATAAAGTGCATAAGTCCGATAAGTAAGGGTGGGCAATGTAAGGTGGGGAATATCTTTGGATAGACGACAACAGTAAAGTGCTAGGCCAGATTTCAAGTCTTGATTGGAGCCAGGTTATTTAGGGGATTGTCTAGTCAATTGCACAGCAGAACATCCATGTTTTTAGTTCTTTACGGAAGATGGAAAGGGTGCGTGCTAACCACCCTTTTGCATATTGAACTACTTATTGCATATTGCATATTATTGCATATTGCATATTGCAATTATTGCATATTCAACTACTTTTTCTGTCAAATTTGTTGTATAACATGATGTTTTGGTGCTTAATTTGTAATATCATAACCTAATTTGATGTTTAATAGGCTTTTTCTTAATTTCTCTATATTATCCAACATATTTGCTTATCCAACGTTCTGCCGGCCCGTTTAGCTTGGATAAGTGAGACTCTACTGTAGTTCAATATGCAGTAATGCTATGTAGTAATTACTGTATTTACGAATTTAGCACCAAAATATCATGATATATTGAAAACATTGACTACAAAAATGTGTTAGATGATCCAGAATGTTGGATAAGCGAGTGTTGGATAAGTGAGACTCTACTGTAGTTCAATACGCAGTAATGCTATGTAGTAATTACTGTATTTACGAATTTAGCACCAAAATATCATGATATATTGAAAACATTGACTACAAAAATGCGTTAGATGATCCAGAATGTTGGATAAGCGAGTGTTGGATAAGTGAGACTCTACTGTATATGTATTTTGAAAACAAAGGTCCATTTAGATCCAGTTTCTTTTGGGACAGGGTTGTTGTATGTCTTTCGGGCTGTGTGGCCATGTTCCAGAAGTATTCTGGAATTAGTCTTCTGTTTTTAACATTGTATGCTGCATGTTGATTTTAATGATTGTTTTTACTGATGCTGATGTTTTTATTGGGATAATTGTGTTATTGTTATTTGATTGTTGTATCGGGCAAGGCCCCATGTAAGCTGCGCCGAGTCCCTTCGGGGAGATGGGGCGGGGTATAAAAATAAAGTTATCATTACAGTAGAGTCTCACTTATCCAACATAAACGGGCCGGCAGAACGTTGGATAAGCGAATATGTTGGATAATAAGGAGAGATTAAGGAGAAGCCTATTAAACATCAAATTAGGTTATGATTTTACAAATTAAGGACCAAAACATGTTTTACAACAAATCTGGCAGAAAAAGTAGTTCAATACGCAGTAATGCTACATAGTAATTACTGTATTTACGAATTTCGCACCAAAATATCATGATATATTGAAAACATTGACTACAAAAATGCATTGGATAATCCAGAACATTGGATAAGCGAGTGTTGGATAAGTGAGACTCTACTGTATTATTATTATTATTATTATTATTATTCTCTCCTGACGTTTCGCCCACATCTATGGCAGGCATCCTCAGAGGTTGTGAGCTTTGGGACATCTTGCAAATTACTGACATACACCTGGCACGATTGTGGAAGAGATGAGAAGTGTGTGTGTGTGTGTGGTGGTGGGGGGGGAGGTGGCTGTTCCACTTATGAAGATTTGGGGAAGCAGCAGCCCAGGGCGCGAGCATCCATACGAGAAAAAAAACACACTCACACATCTCCACACAAGTCACAAGACAGGCTGAGGGGATATCGAAAGGCACGTCGAGGGAACGCCTGAGGGGGGAAAAGAAGCCGAAAGTAGGGAGGGTTTGAGGGGCCCAAAAGGGAGGGAGGGAAACAGGAGAGGCTGCCTATGAGGGAAGGCGTCGAAAGGCCTCCTGAGGGGATGCGAAAAGACAGACTGACTGACTGACTGAGGGAAAAGGCCTCTCACCTGCCAGCCGGGCGAGGCCGTCGTCGCATCCTCCCTCCGCTTCTCTGCCTCTCCCTCTCAGGCTGAAGGACCGACGGAGAGAGGGAGAGAGAGATAAGACACACCGACGACGAGGAGGGCCAACACGGCGCCGCAGTCTCCGCCTTCTTCGCTCTGTCTGTGTGTGTGTGTGAGGAAACTCCACCCTTTTGCGCATGCACGCGCAAGCCCCTCCCCCTTCGCTCCCCCCTCCTTCCCTCGCGCGCTCTCTCTCTCAATCTCGCTTCTCATTCGTCCCCGCCTTTTCTTCGCGCTCTTCTCCCTCCGTCTCTCACCTCCCTCCGCCGTCTCCCGCGCTTCGCCCCGCCCCCTTTTTGACTCCCTTTTCGGAACAGCCGCGCCCAGAATGAAATAGGAGGAGGCAATTCTCCACCAAGCCCCGCCCCCTTATTACGTCACGACAGACCCGTATGTTAATGAGACGGTTGAAACTTTTCGACAAGCGGTTTTGCTTTACGGCCGGCTGTAGCGACTGGCGTGAAGAGAATGAAGCCCGGGACAGGTAAAAGGGGCTTGTTGTGTTTTTGTGAAGTGTGAGGGCGGGAAGGAATGCTGTGACAGCGTTGTGTGCCAAGGATCAAAGGAAGGAGCGGGCTGTTGAATAGGAATCATCTGGAAAAGGCCTCAATGGGGCAAATGAGGAGAAGGCGAGAGCAGGCCTGGGCCAACTTGGGCCCTCCAGGTGATTTGGACTTCAACTCCCACAATTCCTAACAGCCGATAGGCTGTTAGGAATTGTGGGAGTTGAAGTCCAAATCACCTGGAGGGCCCAAGTTGGCCCAGGCCTGCTGTTAGGAATTATGGGAGTTGAAGTCCAAATCACCTGGAGGGCCCAAGTTGGCCCAGGCCTGCATTCATAGGAGAGACCACATGGGCCATCTAGTCCAACCCCCTTCTATGCACAATCAAAACACCCCTGACAGGTGGACGTCCAGCCTATGTTTAAAAGCTTCCACCACACTCCAAGGCAGAGAGTTCCACCATTGAACAGCCCTCACAGTTAGGAAGTTCTTCCTAATGTTCAGGTAGAATCTCCTCTCCTGTCATTTGAATTACAAGTTGGGTTGATGCAGGGACAAAGTGACAAGTGGAGTGCCATAAGCAGGGTTCCGTCCTAGGCCTGGTTCTGTTCAATATCTTTAGTAATGACTTCAGATGAAGGGCTAGAAAGCATGGACATTAAGTTTGCAGACAACACCAAATTGGGAGGGATAGCCAATACTCTAGAAGACAGGAGCAGAATCCAAAACAATCTTAACAGATTAGAGAGATGATTGGCCAAAACTAACAAAATGAAGTTCTATACCAATGATGGGCAACCTTTTGCGCTTGATGTGTCAAAATTCACCAAAAAACTTAGCATGACTTGGGTGGTGTGTCACTTCGAGAAAAAACCCATAATTTCGCAATACGTATAGTTTAAATAACCAAAATATATAATTGTAATATATAACTGTATTTAATAAATCAAAAACTATTTACTGCCATTATTTCCATGTACAACAATCTATGGTACCTCTTGCAGTTTCCACGCTGATTTCTCTCTATTCTAGTTTCAATGTAGTCATGAATAATGAATAATATAATAATAATATAATAGTAATAAAATGATAATATACTACAATAATAATAGAATAATAATGTGCATAATTCCCATGGAGTAAACAACAAAACCACTGGACCAAACACACCAAATTTGGCCACAAAAGACATAGTCATCCAATCAATCTGCATGTGGCAGTGTGGCAGCAAAAATGGCTAGGCGTGTCAGTGTTGACACGCGTGTCATAGGTTGGCCATCACTGTTCTATACGGACAAGGGCAAGATACTCCACTTAGGCAGATAATAAGGAAATGCAAAGATACAGAATGGGGAACGATGCCTGACTTGACAGCAGGACGTGTGGAAAAGGTCTTGGGAGTCCTTGTGGACAATAAGTTAAACCTGAGCCCAAATAACTAGAGTTCACCCGATTAACAAGTTGACCCATGTCACCAGCCTTAGCTATTCCTCTTCTAATAAAAAAACCTGATGCAATCGAGATCAGTGTTTTTTCATGTATGTTATTTTAAGGTCTTTGGTTAAATTGTAATGAGATTTTGCTTAATTATTGACCTTAAAGCACTTGACAGAGTAGGTCATTGGTGTATTTCTGAAAAAGAAGTAGTAGTTCAGATTACTGTGTCCTCTAATGGTTCACCATGCAGTGAGGGAAGTCTTCCCACTCCTTCCTGATGAATAAATAAACCACTATATTTGAAACCTTTCCTGGTGCGATTGATGGGTGTTCCTTGGTTTGCAGTTAGTCACATTAAGGAAACAGTGTTTGCTATTCATGGTGCTTTTTCAAAAGGGCCACATCCTGGTTGATATGAATTGATATTTACAAAGTCTCAGGTAATTACCAGAACTGGCAAATATTTCATGGAAAAGCCCTGTCCATCTCATAGGACTTACTGCCAAGTAAACATACATAGATGCAAGACTTTAAATGATTTTGCAAGTCTCTGAGATTAGCAAACTTTTGAGGATCACGATTCCCAGAATTCCCCAGCTGGCATGGCCAGTAGGGAATTATAATCTCAAAAAAGTAATGTTTCAAGATTGCTCATTTAAGAGTTTGGCATGAAGAAAGTATATGTTTACATTTCTAATGGTATTAATTGAGAAATGATGTTCTTAAATTCAAATGGTAATATGATGGTGATGATTTTTTAAATGTATATTCTGCAATTTTTTACCAGCCTTTGGATTCAAGCTAACACACAAAATTAAAATAGCTATGGATGAAATATTTTATCAATAAAAGCATATAAAAGTTAAAGTAGTTAAATTATCAATAGTTTTAAAAGCATTTCAAAATACAATCCACTAAAATGGAAAAAGTAAGAACAGTACAGACCAACAATTAAAAGGATTTCTCTTTAAACAGTTCCCAAAAGATGAAAAGTCTTTACCTTCCTCTGGAAAGATGCCATGGGAGGAACCAGCCAAGCTTGTCTAGAAGGACAGGTCCAGGGTATGGGAGTAGCCACCAAGAAAGGCTTTGCTTGCATTTCTACCACTTGTATCTGTGGCAGAGCAGTGGCCAGTGAAGCTGTTGTAAACACGGGAGTTGTGTGTTCCCTACTCAATAGTCCGGCTGCAGCTGTTTTGACCAGCTGAAATTTTCCAGCATTCCTCAAAGGCATCCCTGTATAGAGCACATTTCCGTAGCCCAAATGTGATGGAACTAAGGCATATGTCATCATGGCCAGATCAGTTTCATACACACCGTAAAATTCCTGTTTGTTTGCTTGGCCTCTCTGTTCAGTTCTCATTGCAGTCTAGTCGTCTTCCTTTTAAAAAATATTCCAAAACAGAGCTTGGAAAAATTGTTTTGCAAGGCACGGGTAGCATATCCACTGGCTATACAGGCTGAGTTATTCTGGGAAAAGGTCACCATCTGAACTCTGTTTCAGAAACGGTTCAATTTTTTTTTTGCTGAAACTGAATTTTATACCTTAGAAAATAAGTGGGCAATTTTGATGCTGTATTTGACAAAATGCTCAATGTTAGACTAGTTGCAAGCCTATAGATAAGAACTGGAGCCAGCAAAAATCCCCCACCATGCCACTTTAGAAGCATCCCTGTGCATGGCATGAGATTATCATTTCCTTACCTTGATTTGTTTAACTATTTTGACATATATTGAATAATAAAGAAGGTATGGGAGGTACATGTAAGTGTGCCTAAATATTATGCACAAAGAATTCTGCATTGGTTTGTTCATTTTCAGTGGCAATCCTTGTCCAGTACAATGCCTAATTCCATACAGAAAGCCAACCTTGAAAAAGGCTATTGAATCAAAAAGAAGGCGGCTGTGGAATTTTTCCCTCCTGCTGTAGAGTGGGTTTTTAGAAAAGAAAGACAGGCCGTTCTCCAGAATTGTTCACTAAAGAATCACCATAAGTTGCTATGGTACTTTCTGTCGTGCAGTTGTTGTCTGTCATTTTGGCTTTAAATTTAATTTCAGCTGTTAATGAGATGGTAAAGTGTATGATGATCAAATAGATTTCTGTTTAAGACAACTCATACTATTGCTGAGCCATGTGGGAGGTGATTTGGTGCATAAAATAATAATAATAATAATAGTAACAACAACAACAATAACAACGATAATGATGATGATTCCATTTCACTTAAAAAGATCAATTAACTTTGAGAAATTTGGTATTTTTGGTTGCCTCCCTCCTCCAAATTCCTGTTTGTCTCACTCTAGGAAATAGTAGGTAGCATTTCTTGCACTGTGTTCCAGAGTCTACCAGTTAGTCAATGATTCCCAATCTTTGGTCCTCCAGCTGTTTGAGACTTCAATTCCCAGAGGCCCCAGATAGCTTGGCCAGTTGTCAGGAATTTTGGGAACAAAACATGTGGAAGATCAGGGGTTAATAACCACTGGACTAGATAAACACTTCACAGATTATTGCACTGGCTCCAAGACAGAAGAAGTATGTTACCACTTCCCATAGAGCAGTGGTTCCCAACCTTTAGTGCTCCAGATGTTTTGGACTTCAGCTCCCAGAAGACCCACCCAGCTTCTCCAATTGCCCGGAAGTCCTAAACACCTGGAGGCCTAAAGGTTGGGAACCACTGCCATCGAGTAATGCTTAGATGTATATTCTGTCATTTCTATAAGCCCAAGGCAGTATATGATTCTGCCTGCAACATCCCCACTATCATTATATGTTCACACTAATTATGTGAGCTAGAGTTTAGCCTGAGAAGATGTTTCTAGCCTACAGCTTCCATCAGCTTTTGTCAGGACAGCTAATGGTTCGTGATAATAGGTGGTGAAATCCAAAATTATCTGGAAGGCCATCAATTCTTAGTCCTAGTCTAAGGTGACCTGCCCTGGTTTCAGTTGCTTCTTTTTATATTAGTCAGAGACAGCCACGGATCAGCTTGCTGGGGGAAGTGCTCTTGTACACCAACAGCACAAATCCCTTCTCCTGAGAAATTGAGAAAAAAACAACACCTTATCCGCCCCTCTGAAATCCAAACCTTGCCCTGAAGACTGACAATCAAGTCTTATCTTATCATGTTGAGGTTTGACTAAGATAAAAATTATAATAGGACTGTTGCCCCATTGTTTCACACCTTTTCCAGGCACAAAAGGGAAGAAATTCCTGCAAATTCCTTGTGCTAATGCCAGAAGACTTGAAGGAGGGGTTGGTGAGCTCAAACAAAAAGTGGCTGCTAAAAATCCCTGTTGGGTAGTTGGCATCCGTGACTCCATTGGCCATCTTTGACACTGGAAAAAGCTCAGCCTGTTCTAACCGTGCTCTGTTCTTTTCACCCTTGATTTTAGGCCCTGGAATTTCTCTTCCTTCTGTGACTTTGCCTGCCTAGAATGGACCCTGTTGTTCTAAGTTACATGGACAGTTTGCTGAGGCGGTCGGATGTCTTGCTACTGGATCCTCCCTGCTGGCTTAATGATCACATCATTGGCTTTGCCTTTGAGTACTTTGCCAGTGATCAGTTCCAGGACTTTGCTGATCAGGTGTGTTTCATTAGTCCCGAGGTGGCTCAGTTCATCAAGTGCAGCACCAGTCAGGAGGAGTTGGCTCTGTTCCTTGAACCACTGAACCTCCCTAAAAAGAAAGTGGTGTTCCTGGCCATTAATGACAACTCCAACCAGGCTGCTGGTGGCACCCACTGGAGCTTACTGGTTTACTTCCAGGGGACAAACAGTTTTGCCCACTATGATTCCCATACCAGGAGCAACTGTGCCCATGCCAGACGAGTCGCAGGGAAATTGGAGCCCTTTCTTGGCAAAAGAGGAAAAATTGCCTTTGTAGAAGAGAAAGCCCCTGCCCAGCAGAATAGCTATGACTGTGGGATGTACGTAATCTGCAACACAGAAGTGCTGTGTAAAGAATTCTTCCAGGGACAACAGGAGCCAATGTTGCAGCTCCTTACCCCTTCGTATGTAACAAGCAAAAGAGAAGAATGGAAGAAACTCATTGCAAAGCTCTCTCAGAAGTGATCTGCCAACCTCTCAAGTGTCGCTTACTCATATTCTTGTCTTGCTCTCTGTGCCTGGGGTGGGGGTGGGGGTGGGGGTGGGGAGAGCTTGTGCCATAGGGTTTTCTTACAGAAAGAATGTACTTACCTCTGCTTTCTGTATTGCCTTATTCTGCAGTTGATCAGGAGAGAGATGAATAATAGGAAATTGGCATGCATCTTCCCAGAGGTGTGGGGCAATTATGTTTTTGTCCACCCATGCTCTATCCCTAAACATACAGAATTTCCTACATCACAAGTCCTTGCTATGTTTTATTGTGATGCTGTTTCAGTGAGGTCAGTAATCTCAAAAACACACCTCAGTCTCTGGAAGTGAGATCTATGGTATAATGCTACAAACCGGTAGTGATGCTTGTATTAAAAAATTTTCATAATGTTGTCAGCTTCCCTCCCCTTCCCACACGCACACACACAGACACTGGAATAGAAGTAGGTTGCTTCTGTTACTAAGCAGACATTTTCTTAGCATAGGCAAAGGAATCCCCAATCTTCTCTCTGATCAGCAGAAAAAAAAGAGCCAGGAATCTTTCTCGAGTGCTGAGCAGGATGGTGTTTTCTCCATGGAAAGTCAAACAAGGAAGAATTGCTCTGTGCCACTGTCCATGGAGAAAGGTGCATATGCTTTTTCTCTGCTGGATGATTTGCTGCACAGAGAGGGACCCTTGTGATGCCAACACTTAGAGAGAGAAAGCAGAGCTCTTACCTGCTGGCATTAGCCTAAATCCTGTTGTTTGTTAACCAGTGTAGACTGATTGAATCAATGTGAAGTCAACACTTATATAAATTCCCTTTGTTCAGCAGGTCTTCTTTGATCAGGACTAACTATTCAGGCCAGCATCCCTCCTGAGTGGGTGGAATGGTCTGGAAGTTCAGCTTACAGAGACAGAAGAGTTCCCCACCCTTGATATAAAGCAAAGGAGAGTTTCTAGATGTGTTTCCTGTTGTTTATTTAGCATGCTGTGAATTTTTTTTAGAATGCTGCATTTCTAAATGGATTGTGAGATGAAACTCCTAAAGAGGAAAGGGAGCCTAAGTTTTCTACTCCCAATGCCTAGCAGAGAAGGGGAAAAACACAATTGTATATGTTTTTATTTTTCCTTTGTGACCTTTGGTTTGCTAAAGTAACTGAGACATTTGTTTGGAGGCACCTTCCATTGGGCATTTGCATATCCCGAGCACTATACCACACTGAAGTCTTGAGATAGTTATGGAAGCAAAAGGACTTGAAAATATTACTGGGAGCAGGGATTGAGGTTTTAATTTTTTTCAAGAAAAGGAATTACACAGTAGCTTAGTGTTCGGCTAAGTGGATCCATCCTGGTACAGTCCTTCAGTCAATCTGGGAAGCAAGTTGAACATGCCAGTAATGCCAAAACAATGAAATTTGGCAACTAAAAGACTTAACAGATTTATTCTACTGTGAGCATTCATAGCCCATTTCATCAAATGCCTGGAGTATTAGAATTTCAGGTATAGATGCACAGTATATATGGTGGCAGATGAGATTCCAGATAGTGAAGTCAAACGTTAAATTAATGGCAGAATGTCCTGAGAGTAACAATTGCATTAATAGCACTGGCCATTCATAACAGCCTGTGAATAACACAAGCAATTAGGCACTAACCAAGCCATTTAACAGAGGCAGTATGATAAAAATCTCTCGTCCTGATTCAAGTGTTGGGATAGATTGTAATCTCCTAATGAAAAGCAGTTCAGTAGATTCTCTCATTCAACCTTTGTTGGAAGTCTTTTTTTGACCCACAACTACTATTCTGGATAATCTGTGTGTTTTATGAAGTTGGTCACACATCCTTCTGTTATATATTGGGTCTCCTGTAGAAAATAATCTGTTCTGTTGAGAAATACACCAGCAGGGTTGATCAACCTAAAAGAACCATATTGTTTGTTTTTCCTGTTTGCCTTGTTTAATTGCCCGTTTCACTCCCATAGGAAGCTGCCTTAGCCGCTCCTCCTCCTCCTCCTCTTAATGCTGCACAAGAAATAGAGCAGACAGCCTTGCAGTACCAACTTGTTCCCTGATTATTCTAGGATGTGGTGACACTTTGGGGGCAGTAGAGCTTTAATCATTTTCTCATTTGCATAGGAAAGAGGGCATGATAACTTTTGTTCTGTTTGGGGAAAAATCTTGAATCAAAGTGAATAAATAAAAGAGTGTTTTCAATCCAAAGAGTTGCATCCAGATTCATTACAGGTGGGTTTTTATTCTCTTGTATCTTTCAAATAATTGAAGGCTGTGTGATACACAATTGGAAGGAGAAGGGAAACAGCCTCATAGTTGAAGAGATGCTTGGTCTAAGATGGGTGTAAATCAGGTATCAGACTCCAAGCCCCGGGACCCTTCCAACATTGTTGCTGGAGAAGGACTCTGGGATCCTCACTTAACAGATTCTAGCAGGAATCCTGTGGTTCGTTCCAGCTAGATCAGACCTGTTAAATTAATAGCTGAACAGTAAACCAACAAATGTGAATCTATTTGATTCAATCATTCTGCTCTAGTGAGGATTAAGATGAGAATCTAGGCTCTGATAGTCTGTTCAAGTTGTGCTAGAAGCAGCCACGTTTGTCTCTTTTTTTAGCATCCACCCCTGCCCTCAGGCAAATGGAGCATAACATGTAAGCTGTCGAAATCTTTGTAAAACACTAGCGTGAAATCCTGGAATAGTGAAAGTAAAGAGCTGGAGGTCTTTCAGTTCATTCTGTATCGGCCAAGAATGCCCAGAACAAAGCTAGTCTTTGTGTTTCAGTAATTTTCCTTATTTATCAGTTAGATATATCTAGTAACTCCCTTTCTCCATGGATGTCAAGGCTGCAAAATAGCTCCTGTTCTCTACTTGTTAGCTTTGTGTTATCATGTCAGTTACTTTGCTGGGATTTCAGGGGGTTCAGGGAGATGTTGTCTGGTTTAATTTCAGATCAGACAATAGGAAAAAAAGAGAGGAAGAAATCAGAGTATGTAACTAGGCAGTGGAGAGGGTTTAGGTTACTTTTTAATCTTGTTTTGAAATGCTAGTTAACAGTTCTGTAACCTAACATGGTGCTGGACAGTTGGGTGAATTTATTAGTCCCAAATCCTTCCACCCACCTCTGTCCTACAGATCAATTGAGATTTGTAGTTGTCGAAGGCTTTCATGGCCAGAATCACAGGGTTGTTGTGTGTTTTCCGGGCTGTATGGCCATGTTCCAACAGTATTCTCTCCTGACATTTCGCCCACATCTATGGCAGGCATCCTCACATCCTCCAAGGATGCCTGCCATAGATGTGGGTGAAACGTCAGGAGTGAATACTTCTGGAACATGGCCATACAGCCCGGAAAACACACAACAACCCAGTCCTGTATGTGTTCCCTTCAGTGTGTTTCTCACCAAATTCACGGATAAGATTGGAGACAAGCTAAAGGAGGGCTTCATACAATAAGTAGTCCTCAGGTGAAATTCTTTTCTTTATATGTAGAAGAAAAAGCAAACAGTTTGATATACCAAGGGCGTTGACGGGTAAAGAGAGAAAGATAAACATTTTAGGTAAGAGAACAAAGAACAGCCACATTTGCCCCCTTTCTAACTTTTTATTACTCCGTGTGAGACTACAAACTACCCTTCCGGACTAAGCGTACAGGGCAATCTTACTTGGACTCTCCTTAAGTGAGAACATTTCCAAACTACTTCTAAAACAACTGCACTTGAGATTTCAAAATAATTTGCTGTTAACAGAGGAAGTTGTCCTTGTTCAGAAATCAGATTTGAACTGTGCAAGCAATCACAGCTATGGAGAAATAGTCTGAGCAACTATATGGGGAACTTGTGGCGCTGCTGGTGTAGATCATATCTCATCATGGCCTACCATTCATGGCTTCTGGTAACTGGAATCCAACACCAGCCCTACCCTGACCTATAACCTAGTAAGTGAGGAACACCCAAGACCCTAAAAAATACCTTTTCAACTAACACCCATAACCCTCCAGTTAGAATATCCAAATGCATTAAACAACTCCATAGGAAGTAGCAAAGGTAAAGGTTTTCTCCTGACATTCAAGTCTAATAATGTCCAACTCTGGGGTTGGTGCTCATCTCCATTTCTAAGCTGAAGAGCCAGCATTGTCTGTAGACACCTCCACGGTCACGTGGCCGGCATGACTGCATGGAGTGCCATTACATTCCCGCCAGAGTGGTACCTATTGATCTACTCACAATTTGCATGTTTTGGAATTGCTAGGTTGGCAGAAGTTGGGGCTAACAGTGGGAGCTCACTACACTGCCTGGATTCAAACTGCCGACCTTTCGGTCCGCAAGTGCAGCAGCTCAGCAATTTAACCCACTGCGCCACCAGGGAATCTCCATAGGAAGTACTCACCTTAAAAAATACAGTGGACAAGAGATGCCCACTCCATCCATATGTCTTGAAATCATGCACCACATTTTATTCATTGATGGTGATATTTGTTTTATTACCTTCCCTATCTGTTTTTACGATTATTTGCTACTCATGCTTTTAATTTCTTTATTGCACTTGAATGTTTTATTATATTGTTTATCCCTATTTACATTGGTTTTAACTGTTGTACTTGTTTTAATCTGGGCTTGGCCCCATATTAGCCGCCCCGAGTCCCTTCGGGGAGATGGTGGCGGGACAGAAAAATAAAGTATTATTATTATGTACAAGCTATGCCCGGCCACGCGTTGCTGTGGCGAAGTGGTGGTGGTATTGGTTAAAAATTATTGTGAAATTTTTATTTGACGTTATTTGTATTTTTTAATTAATTTTGTTGTAACTTATCTTTTTTATTTATTATATTTTATTATTTTTAGTTATTTTATTACAGTAGAGTCTCACTTATCCAACGTTCTAGATTATCCAACACATTTTTGTAGTCAATGTTTTCAATGCATCGTGATATTTTGGTGCTAAATTCATAAATACAGTAATTACTAAATAGCATTAATGTGTAATGAACGACTTTTTCTGTCAAATTTCTTGTATAACATGATGTTTTGGTGCATAATTTGTAAAATCATAACCTAATTTGATGTTTGATAGGCTTTTCCTTGATCTCTCCTTATTATCCAACATATTTGCTTATCCAACATTCTGCTGGCCCGTTTATGTTGGATAAGCGAGACTCTACTGTATAGTATTTTATTGTATCAAGTTTTAGTGTTTTTAATTATTTTAGTGTTTTTTATTATTTTTTATTGTATCATTTGTATTTATTTATTTTTTTCTTTTATTAACACTGGGCTGAGTGGGTTGCTAGGAGACCGAGTGGGCGGAGCTTAGCCTTCTAACTGGCAACAATTGGATAAAAACAATTATTCCTCTCCCTCTAATTAGGACTTTATTTTTCTTTTATTTTCGTTGTTGGAACCTAGGGGCAAGGATAGTGGGTTGTGTTGCCAAATTTCTAGGTTCTGGGGCTTGTACTTTTGTTGTTTAGTGGGAGGAACTGACACCATTACTCCTTTATATACATAGATTGCCAAGGCTGCTGAAAAATCTGCAACTGGTGTGGCCTAGTCTTCACATTGTGGCACTTGCTGTGCCTGTATCCCGCATCTGTCATCGAGAACTCAGCAGACCCCTGCCTTCAAATTGATCTGACCTATAGCAGGGAGTTCCACAGGTCCATAAGACCAACATTGGATAAAGAAAAGTGGGAAAGTGTTCCAGCAGCAGTAACTCACCATAAACGCCTCTTTCTCTGGTCTTTTCCCTAACCCTCCTGATGTAACAAATCCCAAATAAAGACTAACCAAATTGGACTTCTATCTCTCTTTGCTGATACTTTGTGTCCCTTCGTGGTCGCCAATTGAAATCGACCGCGAACTTTGGGAAGTCTGCCCCAGTGAGGGGAGACAATATGATCCCAACAAGGAGGGATCGCTACTTTGGCGAGCTGGGGAAGCCCAATCTATAGATCTATATTTACCTGAGACTAAATGAAAGACTCGGCCAGAGTTGAAGGAAATGCCACCGAGGTGATATTTATTGCGATTCAGCTGAAGCGGATGCTTTGCCTGACGAACTATCGCGGCATCCATGAATACGCTGGGCTTGTCGAGGAAAGTCTAAAGTTGTGCGGGGAGTCTAATAGTAGGTTCTGCTGAAAATGTTGTTTACCACAGACACCTTTCTAGAGGGCATCCTAGATGCCAAGGGCTTCTTTTGAGTATTCAAACTCTTCGGCGCAGTTTGAAAATGCACAGCTGGTGAGTGGATGTATGAAAACTACTTAGGGATTGTTGAAGGAAAACTGGACGGGCGCCTGTCAGGGATTTAGCCGGCTCATGTCTGGCAAGGAGAAATTGTCCTTGTAGACATGGAAGCACGCTCTAGAGCTCCTTCTATAACCTTTGAGGTAAAGAAAATTACCTTTTCCATCACAAGGGGCCGGGCTGTGGCACAGCTGGCTAGTAACCAGCTGCTATAAATCACTACTGACCGAGAGGTCATGAGTTCGAAGCCCGGGTCGGGTTAAGCCTCCGACCATTAATAGCCCCGGCTTGCTGTTGACCTATGCAGCCCCGAAAGACAGTTGCATCTGTCAATTAGGGAAATTTAGGGACGCTTTATGCGGGAGGCTAATTTACAACACCATAAAAAAGCCAGCAAAACACGAGGAAAGGAATGTGGAAGTACAGCCACTACTGGACGGTGAAGCAACAGCTCCCCCTGTGGCCGGAATTGTGAAGCTGGAAAAATGTTAAAAATGCCTCTGAGTCTGTCTAATGCAGGGGTCCCCAAACTAAGGCCCGGGGGCCGGATGCGGCCCTCCAAGGTCATTTACCTGGCCCCCGCCCTCAGTTTTATAATATAATATTTTTATATCAGTTTTAATAATATAATATATTGTATATACATATAATATTGATAAAAATATTATAATGTTCTACAATATAATACTAATAATAATACCATATAATAATGTTAATTATATGTTATATATTACATATAATATTACAGTATAGTGGTATAGTTCAATATAGTAATATATGATGCTAATATTGTGCTATGCTAATAATATATTGTATGTACATAGAGCTGCTCTGAGTCCCCTTCGGGGTGAGAAGGGTGGGATATAAATGTAGTAAATAAATATAGTAAATAAATAAATAAATAATTTTAGACTTAGGCTCACCCAAAGTCTGAAATGACTTGATGGCACACAACAACAACAATCCTAATTAACCTGACTATCTCATTGGCCAGTAGCAGGCCCACACTTCCTATTGAAATCCTGATAGGTTTATGTTGGTTAAAATTGTTTTCATTTTTAAATATTGTATTGTTCTTTAATTGGTATTGTTGTATTGCACTACAAATAAGACATATGCAGTGTGTGTAGGAATTTGTATTTTTTTTTCAAATGATAATTTGGCCCCTCAATAGTTTGAAGGATTGTGGACCGGCCCTCTGCTTAAAAAGTTTGAGGACCCCTGGTCTAATGTATGTTGTTGTCTGTTGGCATTGAATGTTTGCCATATATGTGTTCATTGTAATCTGCCCTGAGTCCCCTTCGGGGTGAGAAGGGCGGAATATAAATACTGTAGATAAATAGATAAATACAAGCCTCAGAATCCCCATCCAGCCTGACTGCTAGCCCTGCTGGTTGGGAAATTCTGGGAGTTGTAGTCCCAAAAAAAAAGCATGTTGCCGGTGTGGGACTCCACAGCCACCTGTTGCTTTTACAGCTGTTGGTACAGAAACTGGGTGTGTGCCTGGGAATCTCGAGTGCAAGTTGCTTGTAAAAAGAGCCTGCCGTGCAAAAGCGTGGGCACCTGTGCTGCTCCTTCTGCCACGGCAAATGCACTTCATTCTGCCATCCGAAGCATCTGTCTGTCTGATATATATGTATAGTCATCTCTTTTTAACAGTCAGACTCTCCTGAGTGATTCGTTTGACTAGTGACAAACATCGAGGAATGCCGTTTAAATGAATTGCTAATGGGAGGAATGACTCTTACCTGGAAAGAGTTCTGTCTGAGGTTGCATTTTTGGAACGGAGAAATCAACGACATCCTTCCATATATGGACGATTGGCTCATAGCAACAGGCATGGGCAAACTTCAGCCCTCCGGGTGTTTTGGACTCCAACTCCCACAATTCCTAACAGCCTACCGGCTGTTAGGAATTGTGGGAGTTGGAGTCCAAAACACCCGGAGGGCCGAAGTTTGCCCATGCCTGCAATAAATGCAAAAGTTCTTCTACAATCTAGGAATCCCAGGCATGTTTACAGTCTCTTCATAATGCCGCACAAGGCAGAACGTTTGCTGCCACATATGAAGCGTGGTATGAGTCATCTCCCCACCAATCTTTCCAGGTCGAATGTGAGAAGGAAAACATCTTTCCTGCAAAACAGGGAGGAGGAGGCTTTGCTTTTGCCGCCCCGGGCGTTGGAGCCACTCGACTCGCTTTCGCACGCCGTCTTTAGCAGAACCAAAATCAGTCCAGACCATCCGGCTGAAAACGTCACTAAAGCTTTAGACAGGGCTTAAGGAGACTCATCTGTACCCATGTTCCTCTTACAGGCTTTGGGACAGATTTCCAACCAGGAAGCAAAGAGAGCGGCTTTCTTAGCCCAGTCTTGGCCTAGTCTGGTTTTCTTTTTTTGTGAATGGACTGTTAAAGCCTAACTTGTCAACATTGTAATCCTTGCATTGTGCTTTTGAGAGCCTGCACTGCAAGAAAAACCTGCCAACGTATAGCAGAGGGGAGAGCAACTATAGCGCTAAGACAAAATGCCTGGCTCTGTTTAAGGGGTTGTTAGGTTCTCGCAGCATGTTTATGCTGGATAAGTGAGACTCTACTGTAGTATTATATTGTATTACATTATAACATTATAATCAATATTATATGTATATACAATATATTGAAGCCCCCAGTGGTGCAGTGTGTTAAAGCGCTGAGCTGCTGAACTTGCGGACCGAAAGGTCCCAGGTTCAAATCCCGGGAGCGGAATGAGCACCCGCTGTTAGCCCCAGCTCCTACCAACCTAGCAGTTTGAAAACATGCAAATGTGAGTATATCAATAGGTACTGCTCCGGCGGGAAGGTAACGATGCTCCGTACAGCCATGCCGGCCACATGACCTGGACTTGTCTATGGACAATGCCGGCTTTTAGGCTTAGAAATGCAGATGAGCACCAACCGCCGGAGTCGGACACGAATGGACTTAACGTCAGGGGAAAAGCTTTACTTTTATCTGAATTGAAACACAATGCATCCCAGGGTGGGTTTTGAGTGTTGGACTATGACTCCACAAACTAGAGTTCAACTCTCCCCTTAGCCATGGAAACCCACTGAGTGATTGTGAATGGTCACACTCTCTCAGCCTCGGAGGAAGGCAAAGGCAACCCCTCTGAACAAAACATAAGAGACCACAATGATGATCCAGTCCAACCCATGCAGGAACACAATCAAAATCTTGCCAAGATGACCCATGATAGGTTTGTTTTAGTGCCTCCATAAACTGGAAACAACATGAAGACACAACATAAACAGCAACAGCATGGGTTGGACTCCTAACTAGCATGGTCATTATTGGCTGTATTCCAATTTAATATTTATTTCTATGCTAGGTTGTTGTGTGTTTTCTGGGCTGTAGGCCCATGTTCTAGTAGCATTCTCTCCTGACGTTTCACCCACGTCTATGGCAGGTATCCTCAGAGGTTGTGAGGTGTATATATACAGTAGAGTCTCACTTATCCAAC